>NW_025839165.1:0-1747 GCF_002878395.1 Capsicum annuum | reverse complement strand
ATGATGGCTCCAATGGCCAAGTATTGTATATACATATATATGTGTGCTCGAGCTTATACAGGTGATTATTTCCTTTTATATGCGACATGATGCTGTCTGAATTTTGGGTTGTTATAGAGGTATGCATGGGAAGTATAAGGTTATGAGCTGGTTCTCCCGAGCCTCCTCGGTTACGGGTGCCAGTCCGCCCTAATAGGATTTGAGTCGTGACAAAAGTGGTATCAGAGAAGTTTGTCCTAGTGAGTCTACAAAATCGTGTCTACGTAGAGTTTTGTTTATCGGTGTGTCATGCACCGCATCTATAAATAGGAGGCTATGGACATTTAGGAATTGTTTCTTTTCTTCATGTCTTAGATCATGCGATAGAGCCTATATTGTATATGAAGTCATAGTTGACTACTGAATCCATTTTTTTCTCTTATTATTGTAATGATGCCAGTTACCAGAAGCAAGAATACTAGTAAGCAAGTAGATGTGGCTGCCGGAGAGGGGACTAGTAAGTCACCCTCTATACTAGCTAATCAAAGTGAGGCTCCAGCTAAGCATGCATCAGAAACTTCCTCCACTCCAGAAGAAATAAGAGGAAGGAGAACTATATCCCCAGAGCCACCTATTAATATCAAGATCTTAGAAATGCAGTGCAACTTTTGACTCGTATAGTTGCTGGGCAAGCTCAAGGGCAAGCCATTCCTACCACGGGTCCTAGTGGTACAGATAGGGCGGCTAGCCTTCGAACACAGGATTTTCTTAAGATGGATCCTCCCACTTTTACTAGATCAGATCTTAACGAGGACCCACAGGACTTTATTGATCAAATTCAAAGGGCCTTAGATGTTATTCATATAATGGGTAGAGAGACAGTGGAGTTAGTGGCGTATAGATTTAAAGGGGAGGCTATATATTGGTACGAGGACTGAAAATGATCTAGGGGTATTGATTCACCCTCAGCTACTTGGAAAGAGTTCAAAGAGGCATTTTTTTATCATTATCTTCCATTCGAGATTCGTCAGGACCGTATAGATCAGTTTTTAAATCTTCATCAGGGGAATATGAGCGTGAGGGAGTACAGTCTCCGATTTAATTCCTTGTCTAGATATGCTCCTAATATTGTAGATACTATGGATGACAGAGTTCATCGATATGTGGATAAGCTAGATCTATATCTGGTTAGAGATTATACTATTGCCGCTTTGAACGAAGATATGGACATAGATAGGATCCAAGCTTTTGCACAAAAAATGAAAGATCAGAGGTAAAGGAGAAGAACACGGGAATTAGAAAGAGGATATTCCAAGAGGGCCAAATCTATAGGGCAGTTCATGGCATCCCAAGGAGGGTTCAGACTACAGTTTTCTGCTAGACCACCTAGGCCATTATCCTCTTATTCTATAGCTAGTGCCCCACCACAGTTCCAAGGGTCTAGAGGAAATCAATTTAGGCATAGAAGTGAGAGTCAGAGTTCACGGACAGTGGGGTACTAAGGGCAAGGGAATATGAGCCAATTGAGACCTCCTCGAGAGCCATGCAATAAATGTAGAAGGTATCATTTGGGCGCATGTCAGTTGGGGACCAATGTTTGCTTTTGGTGAAGTATGTCGGGGCATATGATGAGAGAATGCCCACAAAGGGGCATAGGGGGTATGGCACGACCTACGAGGTCATTTGTTGCATCATCATCATCGATGCCTTATTCAGGAAGGGGTGCACAACCAATGGGTCATGTTAGAGGTGATAGAGGAGCCCCGCT
>NW_025839164.1:0-1062 GCF_002878395.1 Capsicum annuum | reverse complement strand
GAACAAATATGAGGCAAAAGATGGTCAATCCTATATAAGTAAATCATGAAAATAGAACAAATATAACACAAAAATAGAACAAATGTGAGGCGAAAGATGGACAATTAAGCTGATTTTCAAACTCACATCATATATTACTTTAAAAATTTATTCATCTTTTTTATTAATAATGTATGCCTTTTGTTAAGTTGCTTGTCTTATGAATTCACATCGCCTCTTATGGTTTAGAATTTTTATTGAATGTTAAAAATATGTTAGGAAATGCCTTTCTTTTCGTGAATTAAAAAGTTATCTTTCTTTTCATATCTTTATTCTACTGACATTACAACAGTAGTGGCATAAATGTCGCTATAACATAAGGTTATTACTTCCACACCTGATTTGCGTTGCTCCAATTCTTTCAAACAAGAGAGGTGGTTTGATGATTTTAATCCACTGTATTAATTTATTTATGTCCCATTTTAGATGGCCATTTTAGCCTACGTGAAATGCTTAATTCTTAGTATACTTTCTAATGTAATCACGGGAAAGATTCTCTGAGATTAGTAGGTTTATTCAAATTGGCTCGATAAAAAATTACATTGTATATATAAGATATTTTTTTAATTTTTTAATTTGTATATATAGAAAACCTGATTTGCATCGCTCCAATTCTCTCAAACGAGAGAGGTGGTTTGCTGATTTTAATCCACTGCATTAATTTATTTATTTCCCATATTAGCTGGCAATTTTATCCTCCATGAAATGCTTAATTTTTAGTATACTTTCTATTGTAATCAATGGAAAGATTCTTTGAGATCAGTAGGGTTCATTCAAACTCCCTCGGCAAAAAATTACATTATATATAAAAGATATTTTTTAAATTTGTTTATTTGCGAAGTAAAGGAAGAAATGCAAAAAGCAGATATAATATTAGGAATAAAATGGTTAGAACAAGTAAAACCATATAATATAGAACATATTTGTAGGGGGGTGCGGATATTTAATAGGTCTAATAGATTCATTAGGTTTCTAGTGAATCTATTTTTATTTGTGCGTGGATATTCCTTAAATTTTGTTTCA
>NW_025839163.1:0-2734 GCF_002878395.1 Capsicum annuum | reverse complement strand
GCATACACGACTGAATTATAGAGCAAAAAACCCACAATTTCTTCTATTTGACTGAATGTTGAGGCACTCTCTGGTCAAAAAATAAACTCTTTATTTTTAGAAATCGATAAATAATTTTAAGATAATACAGTAGCTTTTTTACAATGATTCGTCTGCAAAGTCATCCCACTAGGGCCCACAATTGGGGCAACCGTTTTTGTGTTAGGCTATAAAATTCTGAGTCAAGAAAATAATAATCGGGACAAGAAAAATATTTCAACAATCATTTTATTGATTTTAATATGTGAGTGTTATAATCTTTATAAATTCTCTGATTCGCCTTTTGGAATTTTGAGTTTGATCTTGAATCTGATGATCTTGAATCTGATGATCTTGATGATCTTGATATTTTGAGCTTGATCTTGAATCTGGTGATCTTGAATCTTGATTAACCTGAATGCTTAATTTGTAGCTCGTAGAGAAATCTGGTATGTTTGATCCACGAGCTCTCTTTTGCTTTTTGTTAGAATTATTGTTGGCTTTTATAAATTATCATAAGATCGACTTTTTTTGCCAATCAGATTTAAGTGACATGACAATATTTGATTGGGTTTTTTATTTCACTAGGTATATTGCATTATTTTGACATATGACATGATCTTATTAGCTTTTTAACATGACTTAGCATGCCATATGATTCGACACGTGACATCAAATTGGGCTTCAGTATAAGATGATACCTTGACTTAGTAAAGTGTGTTCATTATTTGTAGTCCAAATTAATAGATTAGCTCAATAAAAATTAAATTTTAATTAAATTCATATATATTTGGACTTAAATAATCAATCTGATTATATTAGTCCACAATATTGATTTGAGACTAATATATTTTAAATTAAATATAATTCAAATTACGTACGACTTTAAATTTAATAAAATTTTGTTACATATAAAATGTTCCTACCTCAAGATTTATCGAGATATTAAACACTTTGGCGACTAACTTGCAGTAATAATTTAATACTTTTAATGGTAACAATATCCATGCAAAAAAAAAAAAAAAAAACATACACCAATATATACTATCATGAAGAATATATTACTCGTGGATCAACTAATGCATCTTTGTTCACGTACGAGTCCCCAAAAAATGAGTTTAATGCTACTCCCTCCACTTTATAATAAATAAATTGTTAGATTTTGACATATATATTAAGAAAAAATATTAAATACATAAATTTAATATAATTTTTTATTTTCACTTCAAAAAAAAAAAAATTGACTTTATAATATTTTTTTAAAAATTAATTAGTTGTCAAATTATAAGAATAAATTTTGGAAAAAAATTTAATAATTTATTTATTTTGAAACATTATTAAATACCTTAATAATTCACTAATTCTAAAACGGAGGGAATAATATTTTCTTTTTTTATGTAGAATGTGCAGACCCTTTTCCTTTTGCATGGGCCCCGCGATTCTTTGCCCTTTTCAAATAAAATTGTCCACCATTCAAAACGTTTCTATTTCTTTTGGGAATAGTGACCACTGCCCCTTTCCTTCTACCCAGCGCCTGTTTTGATGGTGGTTTCTCATTATATTGTATAATGTGATTGTCAAGAAAATCATATTTATTTTGATTGTTTTCTAAAAATTATAATATAGTATGATATTTTTTAATGATTTTATAATCATGAAATTTTTTAATTTTTAGAATCACCAATTTAATGATATCTCATAATTTTTTTATTTCTTTTTTTGATTATATCTTTACTTAATATTTTCTAATTTTATTTTACACTTCATTCTATATTACTATATTTTTATTTCTAAGTTTTTCCTCTGCATTTTTCTCTTGCATTCTTCTTCGTTCTTCTATTGTATCCTCTTTTATGCTCGTTCTCTCTTTCTAGATTTGGTTCTTTAAACTTAACTGCTTATTGTTTTCTTCTAGTGTTCATTAAACTTCAATTTATGTTTCTTTGCTGAATCACTTCAGTTTCTGTCATGTGTGATGTTGGTTTTGATTTCGTTAATCTTGTTTCTACAGCCTGAATTTTTGATAATTGAGTGATTTGTTTAATCTTGGTCCTGTCACGTTTGTATTAAATTAATATAGGTTCTGCTTTCATACTCTTACTAAATTAATATGAATGCAACTCTGTAATTAGCGACGTATTGCAGCTGCTACAGTCAGTGCTCATTTCTCTATTTTTAACATATGAAAGTAAACATGCTTGTTTGTCGGACAAACAAGTTTCTGAACCTTTATTCATTTCATTTGTTTATTTTTTGTGTCGGCATTTAGAAGTGCCTTAGGTTCAAACCGTAACTTAAATTGATATAATATTACCTTAATGCTTTGAGCTAAGTGATCATGTACACAGTAACTCCAACGTGCTATTTCTAGATTGCTTCTGACAAACACCTTGGCCTTAACCATGTATACTACTTCTTTGCTCTTTGAATAAAATCTTTTCTTTTAACCAGAAAAAGGTTCACTGTGAGCCTAGGAATTAGCACCAAAAAGTTTATTAGAAATCAATACTTGTATCTTTCATATGTATAAGGTGGATCACCTTAGAGCTGAACGAAGAAAATTATATTTCATATTTATAAGATATGATTTGTGATAAATTTGTACAAAGAAAATTATTTTATTAATAATTACTGATAAATTTAAAATTTATAATAATTAAGGATACTTCGGTAAACTTACTCATTATGATATAGTATCATATCATCCAACTAAACA
>NW_025839162.1:0-3194 GCF_002878395.1 Capsicum annuum | reverse complement strand
TAAATCCAAAAACGTTACCAAATATGTTTCTTTTTAGTATATCCGTTCTTTAACTTTTACCTTGAATACTCGACTGGTTAAGCCAGGTCTATTTTGAGCTTCATCACTAGTAAGAAGATGTTCTTCTATTTCTACCAAAAAAGAATTATAGGTCATAGTTAAAAATATAAGGGTTTTTCAAAATGTTGAACTAATGGAATAGCATTCATGTAACATTGGCGCATATATCTAGGACCTCCTGTAAACTTACCGGGAGAAATCTCTTTTTTTCCTATCTTTAAAGCATCTCTGTCACTATGTCTTAGAAAATCAATAATTCCTTGTAATGCATTACTTCGAAATAAATCCTGATTAGATGAGGAAAAATCTAATCGTAGAGTTTCAATTTTTATAAATTCATCAACAGTGTATTATTGAAAAAGTCTTCCAGAATGTCATACTTCATTTGCTTCATTATCTCTCATTTGAAATTTGTAACAATAGTATTCACGACAAGAAATATTATCTCTTTTTTGCTTTTCTTTTTGTAAAACCTTAGCTTCCTTATCAAGTTATCCGTCAATAGAACACATATTTGATAAGCTTTGAAGTTTTTCATTTTCATAGAGAGATCAGCTTCTTTTGTTACAAGTCTGCACAACTCTTTTAATTCTAAAATTCCAATAATTTTGACCATAGAAGAATAATAACGGGTATTGTAAAGGATCATTGCAACCATGGTAATAATTGACTAATTGACGTTTGTTGTTGGATGAGTAAATTCAGCTATGTGGATCCAAACTATTATTGATAAGTTCTTGGTCTAACCATATTGCGGCAACTTCTGATACAGTCGGCAAAATATACATTTTTTTTAAGTTAGAGTCACACTTCAGTACTATATGCAAGTTTGGTAATCTAGGAACTTGCATTAGAAATTTTAGGAAGATACAATATGGATTTATCTTCAGTATATTCATTAGTTTTTCAATAAGTGATTAATTGATGTTAGGAAAAGAAGCCATACGATTTAATATTTCAGTGTCATTATCATAAATATATAATTGTAGATTTTTTAGATTTTGATTTAAAGGTATTAAATCATTAATGAAATGATACATTTGTGCTTGAACTCTGAAGGTGTTGACACCATAGAATTTGTTTGCTAGTTCTTTGTCATATTTTACTCCAAGAGAATTAAATGCAAACATGTTATTGGGCATTCTAATATAGGTACAAAAATATGTAGATTCTTCAATATCTCCTAGAAAGAGATTCAGTAATTCTACTAGAATTTCGGCTGATAATAGTTTAACAATACCATTACTACAATAAAATTTTGGTGATTCATATTCAAAGCTTTTTGCTACACAATATTTACATGGAGGGAAATTTTTTAAAATGTTCACATTATTGGGAAGTTATTTAATATTGCAATGACATATACTTCTTAATGTATTACCTGTGCAAATTAGTTGCAAGAGAGGGGATATAAGCTTACAGAAGAGCTAATCAATTAATGTAGTTTTAAATTTATAGCGAAGCTAACCTTTGTTTTTGTTAGGTTTTCCTATTGGATCATGCCTCTCGTGGGGAGGCAATGGTGCATCTAATATAAATTGAACTTCAATTAATATAGGAAAAAGATTTTAGGTAATTTTAAAATTCTGTACAAAAAATAAGCAGACGAACCTGTGGAACTAGTAATTATTGCTTCAGGTTTATGTTATTTAGTGGTTGTAGGTGGCGTTGAGCCTAATATAGGGATATTTCTAATTAAAAAGTAAATCATTTTTTGTAAAGAACAAAGATCAGTAGTGTATTCATATTACATACCTACTTCAAAAGTTGAAAAACAGCCAACTAAATTGTTTGCTTTGCTTGGCATAACTTGAGAGGTGTTACCAGGTAGCACAAAAAGCAGTGTGTATTTAATATCATTAGAACAGGACTACGTGTAACCAGTAACAAAGTACCCTACACTTATACATTAATTCAACAAACCTATTTCAGCTTAAGGTGATATCTCAGTAATAGTAATTGTTGCCTCGGGGTCATCGTGCTTAGTGGGTATAGCTGATGTTGAGTATAATATAGAGAGAGTTGTAATTAGCATGGTATATCCATTTTTTTTTTGGAAAGAGTAAACATCAATAGTAGGTACATGCTATATACCCACTTCAAAAGTCGAGAAGCTACCAACTATTTCCTTTGCTTTGTCTGGGCATTTGGAAGGTGCTAGCTATTACAACAAAAACACGACGTATTTAATATGAATGCATCAAGACTACACGTAATCAACAATAAAGAAACATATATTTATAAATTAAGTGAACAAACCTGTTTTAGCGTGAGGCAATAGCTCATTAATGGTAACACCTCTCTATTTAGTTAATCAAGGTCCAGTATTAGGTAGTGAAACAAGAGAATCAAATCAAAAAGTTGTATGCTGGATTGTAGGCATCTTGTTAACCGATGCAATAGAAGAACCTCTTTTTTATTAGATGAGAGTTGTCTGTATAGGTTACTCCATATTTTTTGATAGTGTAGGCTTTTTCTGTTGAATATTGTTGGCTTTTTTTGTGAAGAAGAAGCTGTAGAAATGATATTTTTATGCGCAAGCATACTGCAAAACAATAGGAATTTCATATCAGATAATTAGCTAATGTCATAGAAGTATTTTAAGGTGACTGTAAGCGAAAAAGCCCATAGGGACAACATAATGGAAAGATAACAAATTAATATTAACCATCTATAGCACAGCAAATGATAAGACCGGCAACTTCTGCAGTTGGAGTGAATTACTATAATATATTTTTGGCACTTTCTGGAAAGATATTTACTCAATTATATTTGTATCTTAGACCTAAGAAGATTCTAAGGAGGAACCAATTCTATGTAGAATTTAGATAGGAGGGAGTACTTTTTAGTCCATTATTATTTCGTCATGATGACAATTGTTGGCAATGAATTAAAGAAAGTAGTAATCTAGTGGTTTCTTTATTTCAATGAATTCATTGGCTTTGGATGTTCATGAGAAATAGTAGGAGGTTGAAATTGCTACTAATACTACAATCCTATATATGAGAATTGACTCATTTATTATTATTACATATACTTTAATCAATAACACTCGTGCTCCTACTAATTCCATGGCCCTCTTTTCACATTATTCTTATCACAGTAAGGAGTTGTTCACTTTTTTTTAGTTCTTT
>NW_025839161.1:0-2060 GCF_002878395.1 Capsicum annuum | reverse complement strand
ATCTTTTCAAAAGAAAATCCATAACAACACAATTCAACAATTCATAACAGGAGCCATCATGCTACCCCTTTATCATAATCAATCAAAATGTGGATTTCTTTTCTCATCCAAGTTCAAAAATAACTCCTTCAAGACCAAAAGGTCAAATCAATCCAATATCAAAGTGTATATAACACATTACTTCAACAAAATATAAATTCAAATTAGGTTCAACAACCCATCTATCAATACTTGATCAAAATATTTCAAGATTCACACTTTATATATCAAACATGTATGATTCATACGAAAATCTGAAAATTTATCTTTAATCATGAATATTCACATCAACACTCATGAAATTCATCTTCAAAACATCAAAAATATTATAACTTCTTCAACAAGAATATAGATTTCAAATTTTCATCTCAAATTCATAAGTAGAGCTTGTAAAATCATATATCTTTGTAAAATAATACAAATTTTGGGTACAAAAACGAAAGGGTGTTCTTGTTGAAAAACCCCACATATCTTAAACTTGAAGCTTTGAATTAACTCTTGACCTTGGGACTCTATTCATGAAAATAATGAGTGTTTCTTGTAGCCCTCGGAATGGGGTTTCTGAATCTCGAAGAATTATTGAAAACTCATGGTTGAATCTTGAGATATTTGAATTTTTAGGTTGAAACCCTAATGAATGTTCTTGGTGATTTTGAGAGAAAATAAACTTATTGGTGTTATGGGAGTTTAATCCCGTGTTATAGACATATATAGGGGTGTTTTTGGCACTTGGAAGTGAGGTATGCGGCACACAACTCATGGCAGACCTTAAGGTATGCGTCACACACCTTATGGCAGACATTTAAGTATGCCTTGCACTCCCAATTGCACACATTTGATTGGGTGGTACATTGCCCATC
The DNA here is from genome assembly GCF_002878395.1 of Capsicum annuum. Lineage (NCBI taxonomy): Eukaryota > Viridiplantae > Streptophyta > Magnoliopsida > Solanales > Solanaceae > Capsicum > Capsicum annuum. The sequence goes on along the minus strand of NW_025839161.1, from coordinate 1,161 downwards.
TTACATCCTTACCGCCTCTCACGAAAATGGGCATAACTCTTCGCTCGGATATCGGATTTTTTCGAAATTGATATTGTTGGAAAGATAATTCAATCATATACTATTTGATAGGTCTTGGAATGAAAAAATACATGTATATTAAGATATATTCACATTTGAAGTTGACCCTTGTAGAATCAAATGTCAAACTTTGGATGAATTAATTTGTCTTAGCTCAATCTTGTTCTATGTCATTGCTATAAACATTTTCTATCTAAAAACTACTCCATAGAATAGGTTAGTGATCATGAAACTTGTATTCATGTGAGAATCGCTTGAATTAGAGCTTAGACACACAGAACGACGGTTAAAATTTCAGCACGAAAATACGGGGTATTACAATATTTTACATTTTTCAGACCCTATTTTGTGGGATTACACTGAGTATGTTGTTGTTGTTTTTATATTTTACCATGATTCATTAGTTTGGATATCAAAACATATATTACCATTGCTTTTAGTTAAAAACTTGATAGACGTGCAACGCACGTACTCTGTACTAGTATTACTAATTATGTATATGCATATGAATCAATTTCAAATAAATTAATGTCCACAATATGAATTTTTGATATTATTGATGTGATTACTCAAAATAAATTTCGGTTCATGAAAGACCTAAGTAGAATATCAACAATATGGACCCTCAATATTATAACAATATGGACCCTCAATATTATAACATTGTTTGGGTGTATAAATTAATTATAAATACTTTATAGATATACACATACTGATAAAATAAATATATATTTTAAGTGCATTTAACACAATGGAGTATATGTCGAATTAGAGAGCCTACTATGTATAAAATGATAGGTTTTCGAGTTATCTTTCCAACGATATCAATTTTGCGAAAATTCGGCACCCGAGCAAGAAGTTATAGCCTTTCAAAGTAGTATGTATCGCCTAACCAATCACACATGGCCACTGGAAAGCATATGCGGCGCCTATGTAAACATAGGCGATAGCATAGGCGGCGCCTATGTAAACATAGGCGATATCATATGCGGCGCCTATGTAATAGTTACAAGTGACTTAAACACTCCGTTTTTGGGACAAAATGGTCCTTTTGCCACCCTTATTCAGCCATAAACACGAAATTCAGTCCCCAATTCTCCA
>NW_025839160.1:0-1576 GCF_002878395.1 Capsicum annuum | reverse complement strand
TAGATTATCATTATGGATTCTGAGGAGAAATTTGAAAGCATATCTTACTCGGGCTTAGTGCACGATTTCTACAGGACTGATAAGGCACTTTAGTTTTCGGAACTCAAAAGTACTGATAGGATACTTTTGTATCTCTCTTACAAATCTATAGATATCTACAGAGAATTAAGCTCAACTATTTTTTATACCTTGGAAATAAGGCAGAGATGGCCTGACTAGAGTAAGATGAGAATCTGTATAAGTTTTTTGGAGAAATTTTCTATAGCACGATTTAAGACTTGAAAGAATGGAGATATGTCCTAAAAGTCCTATAGCCTCTCAAGAAAAGTACAGACATCTCCGTACTATTCCATAAAACTTTACTAGACACGACTTCATAGACACCCTAGGACACTTGAATTCTGTGCTCTGATACCAATTTTGTAACGCCCCAAAAATGGGTCCCGAGATGTCACACGGTGCTTATGATTACTAGTGACCCCAAGCTAATCCTTCTACCGGCATAACTCATAAGCAACTAAACAAAAAATATCAATCTATACAAATCTACAGAAAATAACTCTTTTTTGAATATGATAGATATAAAACTAAATTTACAAGATTACAACTCTGCTTTTACAACCAAAACTGAAATGGAATTCATCAACTTCTAGTGACTGTCTATGAAGCCTCTATTAGTACTGACTGTAGGTAGCCGGTTCATGACTCCCGACTAACCCAACTCAATACGACTGAATAAAGAAAATACAACACTTCTCGAACTGTATAACTAACTCAAGCCCTTGAATCAAAGGGACTCATCACCTGCTGACTGGATGCCACGAACTGACTGGATCTGATGATGTACACTATACCTTGTACCTACATTCTGAAAAATGTAGCCCATATATGAATATATGGGTCAGTACCATGGAAACGTACCGAGCATATGGGGATGCAATGCATATATAAAATAATATCTTAGTATTATCACAGTTTATAAAATTATGCATACTGATATAAATGACCCACTTAGCTCAAATTAAAATCATCATAATCATAAGAGAGTAAAATATACCGGGTGAAACATGTGAGTCATCATAATAAATCTCAATTCACTTCCATCTCGATTCCAAATCATCAAAGCAATAAAATCTCATAACAATTCTCTTTGGAATATATGTTCATTAAATTTTTTGAAAACATTGACTTTCTCAAACTCAGTCTTTCAAACAAATATGTTTTCATCTCAGATAGAAGAATAAGACTTTTCATATTAGATAGGAGAATACACACACACACATACATTGGGAGTCTCTTACAACCGACATAAACCATATGAGCTACATGGAGTCCAACGTCCAACCCTCGTTGGGGAGAGCTATCCTATCCTTGCCATCGGAGTAGGACCTTAATCTTTTGTTCACTAGTGATCACTATATCAATCAGACTTAGGCTCATATCATATGGGGTCACGTAGTTCTAGGGAAGTACCAATCACAGCTATACCTCTCACTGGGTGCTAAAGACTACTCCCGGACTTAGCTCAAATCTTTTCAAAAGAAAATCCATAACAACACAATTCAACAATTCATAA
>NW_025839159.1:0-1715 GCF_002878395.1 Capsicum annuum | reverse complement strand
GTTTCTTCAACAAGAATATTTCCATCTCAAATTCATAAGTAAAGCATCTAAAATCATGTGTCTTCATAAAATAATATAAATTTAGGGCATAAGAACAAGTGGATGTTCATGTTGATATCCCCACATACTTCTATAGTAACGAAATTGTTGAAAGATTGGACCTTCAAATATTGATTTAGCAACCCTAATTGTTTTTCTTTTATTGTGCTCTTGAATGATGTGCTTAGACTAATAATAGGGTTATGATGTGTTTAGGAGCAGTTAAATTCATAGGGTTATGTTTAGGGACATGTAAGGAATATTAAAAGGCTTGGTTATCCTCAAAATAACTCAAAAATGGAGTGTTTTCATTGCTAAAACTCTAAGTGTGCGTCGCACACCTGATCACATATGCTAGGGAATGTGCCTCACACCTTTTCGAACAAGCTAAGGTATGCGTCGCATACCTTATCGCACATCCATACTGCCTCTTACAAAAATGGGCGTAAATCATCACTCGAGTATTGGATTTTTACGAAATTGGTATCGTTGGAAAGGTAATTCAATTATCTACAATTTGATAGGTCTTTGGATGAAAAATTCCATGTATATTAAGAGATATACACGTTTGAAGTAGACCCTTGTAGTATCAAATATCAAATGTTAGACAAATCAAATGGTCTTAGCTCACTTGGCTCTGAATAATTTATATGAACATTGTTAACCTCAAGAGAACTTCACATACTAGGATAAAGATCATGAAAATTGTATTCACATTCAACTCATTTGGATTAGATCTTAGATGCGCAGGAGTGACGGTTAGAATTCTAGCACAAAAATATGGGTTATTACATTCATACTCCCTCACTAGTATCATTCTTCCTCGAATGATGGGTAAGGGCAAAAACAAGCACGAGATAACATATTTTCACACATTAGATCTTACCTCAACAAAAATAGAAGACAAGGACATAAACCAAGATGAGCAGATCATCACATCACATAAGCACGATTTAAACCTCCACACCACATTACTGACCTTTAACTAAATTAGAAAATAAATATCCTAGAGGAACCATTCCTTTCCCTTAACCAAGTTAGAAAAAGAAAGATGCATCAAGGATCACGTACCCTTCACACAATTTTCCTGAATGAAGAACCAATGCAGACGATTGGACTCTATGTCCCCTTCCGCATCCTAAATGGCTTTCTTGAACTTTTGGTTTAACCATAGAACCTTTACCGAAGCTACACCTTTCATATGCAACGGGCGAACGTACCAATCCATAATCCTCTTCGAGACCTCCTTAAGGAACAAAGAACCTAAGACGACAATACCAACCAAAGGAACTGACAGCGGCTAAGCGCACACTCAAGTGTACGTGATCTTATCAAGTAATATAGTGGATTCAAGGGAGCCTAAGTATCGTTCTCTCAAGGACTTGCGTTTGCCGCCTATCTAATTCTAGTTTAACTAATTGAGAAAAAGTAAACAAGGAGAGAGTTTGTAATTTTGCAAATTACACATAAAATAAATAATTCATAAAAATAAAATACTTGGGCCAATCAATGGAAGAAAACCCAGGGTTGAGGCATTTCGAACATTCATACAAATCTCTATTCGTATCACAGTGTAGTTGGTGATCGGATTGCTGATTTGCAAGGTTTATGCTACGATTTTAGTATCCCGACCTCAAATCTTCTATCTAGTAAACATTGTACTTTCAACTCCCGCA
>NW_025839158.1:0-1153 GCF_002878395.1 Capsicum annuum | reverse complement strand
GTAATTTGCGACTGAACTAGGCTGAATCTCCACCCTAAAAGTGAATGAAAAATCCCTTTGATTGGGATCGCTTTCCCTTATAAGAAAATTTGCAAATAAGTTAAGAATTTAAAGTTTTTGTTCCTCACATAAGCAATGATTTGCCACAGAATGAATCGTTTCCGGTCTTCATATAACAACATATGCCAAATTAAAAAGAATTCCATATATCAAGAAAGTAACAACAGATAACAAATTAAAAATGTAGGTTGATGCACTAAAGTCCCCTATGTGCGAGATTCGATGAAGGATCAGATCACATGGGTCTATTCTATGCAGCATCACCTTACATTTCTGTAAGGGGTTATTTCCATGACTTGAACTGGGGAAACTTTACTAGCAACGAATGTCAAATAATTATACAAAAAGTCACAACAATTGATTCATATATGTTCTTACCATTATGTTGTATTGCCGGAGTATAAACGTTTCTTCAATGAACTTGCTCAAAATGATGAAGCAAAACCACAACATTAGGCAATATTCAGCCACAACATCGACATGCAATTCCATTAGCATAAGTAGTCATGAATGTGTTTTTTCTTAACTGAGCTAACTTTGACATAAAATACACTTAATACTAGTAGTTCACATACTAGAACTCACTATACAATTATTGTGGATGAAATAGAAACTGGAGATGTATTTATACCCAGAAAGGAGTGACAACTTTGTCAAAATAATTAATATATTTAAATTAAAGTAAATCTTCTTTCACTCAATTCACACGATACAGTAAATAAAAAATTTAACATCATTTATTTTATGGGCATTAGTAATTATTGCAGTGAAGGTTTTTTAACAATTGGCAAAACTATGAGGCGGTTACACTTTACTCCCTTTATTTTAAAATAATTAAATTGTTGGAATATGGCACACGTCTTAAAAAAAAGATAAAGACATAAATTAGTCATGTTTTTTTTTTTTCATTTTTTTTCTTTTCAAACTCCAAAACATTAGTAATGGTAATTGGAACTCATCCATGGAAATTTAATTAATGAAGGGTAAAATTGAAAAAAATTCCAATGTCTAACTTGAATAATGAACAATTCAATTATTTTTTACATTAAAAAATAATCCAACAATTCAATTATTTTAGAACGGAGGGAATACT
>NW_025839157.1:0-1319 GCF_002878395.1 Capsicum annuum | reverse complement strand
TTTGTTGGTCTTCTCCTATTTTCTATCTAGGTGATAATTCCAACCACACAGCTCCCTAGCAAAGTGTCCATCTGCATTATTTTTCTTTCAGAGACACAACAGATGAAATTACATTACCGAATACACTTTCATATTTGCACTTAATTTAGATCTTGCATCTGTTAAGATAATTCCACCTGCTAGATTCGTTAGAAGTTACTTTCTACTCTATGTCTCTTCTTCAATTAGCTCTCAGATGATATAGTCTTCCATCAATCACACATTTTCCTTTGAAAGTATTCTCCTACCACATATTCTGGCATAAAATCATCACCCCGAGCGAGCAACCCAGCCATTAAATTTTGGCCAGGGCAATAAATATATTGGTTTTTCGTTCTTGTTAGATGCAATGCTAAGCTTCGAAGGCCCTCTAAGGGTCCAATGCACCCTAAAAGTTAATCCAATCGCTATTGAATCTCTTAACAATGACACAAAAATTAGATCCCTTCATAATTCTTGACAAATAAACATAAGCAACAACCGACATTAAATCTTAACAGGCTATCAGAACCATATTCATGGTCCCTCAGCCGTATTAGTTCAGACCTACCAAACTTAACTATAAAATTGCAGACATCTTATTTGAACGATCTATGACTAATCAGTAAAAACATCATTCACAAAATCAGTGCACTCTATGTATGTTTTCACGATAACATTATCAGTAATACATACCTCCTACATATGAAGTGGTTCCATCTATAAGCAGCTTATTCCTTCGATCCCATTTTTACTGCAGCCTTTTGAGATAGTCCATCAAAAGTTGATCAACTGTCAGTCCCTTATATCTACAAAGAAGAGGAAAAAAATTAATGTCACAAAAAAGAACATTGTCCATCTGTTGCATTAGATGTGGAGTCTGTTGTAACAGATGTGGAGTCTGTTGCAATAGATGTAGAGTCTGTTGCAACAGATATGGAGTCTGTTGTCTGATGCAATACATCAAACCAGCCTTTCTGGTGGTTTTATTTGTTCCAACAGTTTCTCCATTTGTTGAAACATCAACAACAACATAAACAACATCCTTTGTACCAGAACCATCAACAACACCACAAGTTCCAAAAATGCCAAACCCACCAACAACATCAATAACTGCATCAACAATAAAGAAACAAACAAAATACATACAAAAAAATGATACTGCCAACAAGACTTTTAAACTTCTCCTAACAGATGACTTTTTTCTCATATTGTAATAAAAGTTCTTGGATTGTTTATTCAACACTTACAAGTTCCTTAAAAAATTTTAATAAATATGATATGGGTAAATAGTAATTAAA
>NW_025839156.1:0-1103 GCF_002878395.1 Capsicum annuum | reverse complement strand
TATGCATGATGTTTAATGAAAACTTTGCTCTCATATTATATATATATATATATATATGTGTGTGTGTGTGTGTGTGTTCAAATACTCTATTTTGGACTGCTTCGCGTGCCAGTACTTTTGTGCTGATCCCCCTCCTTTCAGGTTCTGAGGCACAGTCTATGGTCCAGATAAACAATAGAGATTTCAGATCACAGACCGGAGTTTGCAGTAGTGAGCCTTCTATGATTCAGAAGGCTTGGTTATTTCATATTAATACTATTAGTTAGGTTTTGGTCTACTGGGGACCTTGTCCCAGCTTTCAGACAACTTTGATTAGTTCATGGTAGAGATTTCGCAGACTGAGTCAAACATTATTATTCAGATATATTTTGGATTTCAGTTTTCAGTATTATGATCACATTCAGATTGACCATGTTTTCGTATTAGATTTCTCTTTCCGCATTATCTTTTATGATATGAATCATGTGCATGATTACCAGATAGATAGAGAAGGGTGTTCAGGGCCTTCATGGTTCGGGATGCTCATCACGACTAGGGCCCCGACTCGGGTCGTGACAAAAGACTTTTCTAGTGTCTTCCAACGTCCAATTGTTGGGAAATAATGTTTGGGTGAAAGTTAAACCATTGATACTTTCCTCCGTTTAATTTTACTTGACTCATGTTGACTTGATATTGTTTTTAAGAAAATATTTACATTTATTTCACTAAACTGTCCTTATAAATTGGACAAGTGAATAAATTGCAAAGGTATTTTAGTAAGGGGAAATTAGTCAAATGGAACGAAGGGATTAAATCAAGAACTAATATACTCCATCCAAATACATTACTTCATCTATATAAATAGTAAATCCAGAAATAACATTCAAATAAATTTACTTCCGTCTCGGTATTATTTTAACCAGCAAAAAAATGACCCCTAAATTCATATTAATAAATAGTAAATAACATTCAAATACATTTACTAATTCCATCCCCGTATTATACTAACCATCAACCAAACGACCCCTAACTTCAACTTTATAAATAGGATTTTTGGAAGGGTATTGTACCTCATTCTTTGTAATTTTGAATCCCTTAAAAGTCTTTTAGATAGCAATTTCCTG
>NW_025839155.1:0-2511 GCF_002878395.1 Capsicum annuum | reverse complement strand
AGACTAACCTTCTACCCTAATCCGCCTCCTTCACTACTTTCTATCCAAGGCCATGTCCTCGGTAAGTTGGAGCTATTCCATGTCATGTCTAATCACCTCCCTCCAATATTTCTTCAATCTACCTCACTTGAAATCATCCTTAGCTAACCTCTACACCTCCGCACTGGAGAATCTGTGTTTCTCCTCATCACATGACCGAACTATCTCAACCGCTTTCCTTATCTTGGCTTCTATCGAAGCCACTCCCACTTTATCTCGAATAACCTCATTTCTAATTCTATCTTTTCTAGTACACTGGCACATGTACCAAAGCATTCTCATCTCCACCACCTTCATCTTCTGGATGTGGACCTTCTTAACAGGACAACACTTTATCCCATACAACAAAGTCGTTCTAACCACCACTCTGTAGAACTTGCCTTTAAGTTTGGGAGGTACCTTTTTGTCACACAAGATTTCAGAGATGAGCCTCTATTTCATCCACCCTACCCCAATTTGATAAGTAACATCTTCGTCAATTTCTCTATTCTCCTAAATCATAGACCCGAATACTTAAAACTATCTCTCTTCTGATAAAATGAGTATTAAGATTAACAACCATATCTAAGTCATGAGATACCTCACTAAACTTACACTCTAAATATTTTATCTTGGACCTACTCAACCAAAATCCTTTAGACTCAAGAGTTTTCCTCCAAACCACCAATTTAGCATTAGCTCCACTATATGTCTCATCAATCAAGACTATATCATCCCCGAAAAGAAAAATAAGGCACCTCACCTTGAATGTGCCACATCAAAACATCTATCACCAAAGAAAAAAGAAAAGAACTAAGCATCGATCCTTCGTATAACCCCATCAAAATGGGAAAGTGCTCTGAGTCCCCTCCCCTAGTCCTAACCCGAGTTTTGGCTCCTTCATGCATATCCTTAGTTGCCCTAACATACATTATAGGTACACCTCTAGCCTCCAAAAACCTCCAAAGAACCTCTTTGGGAACCCTATCATAGGCCTTCTCTACGTCGATAAACATCATGTGCAAATCTTTTTTCCTCTCTATACTACTCTAATCTCTTAATTAGATAGATCGCTTCAGTAGTCGAGTGCCCTGGCATAAATTCAAACTAATTTTCATAAATAGTAACAATACTCTACAACCTCAACTCTACCACCCTCTCCCAAACTTCAATAGTATGACTCAATAATTTGATACCCCTATAATTGTTGCAATCCTGAATGTCACCCTAGTTATTATACAACGGAATCATCATACTCCACCTCTAAGATTCAGTCATCCTCACCATCTTGAAAATTATGTTAAATAACTGAGTTAACCACTTCATACCTTCCTCTCCTGTGCACTTCTAGAAATCTATCACAATCTTATTTGGCCCTGTCGCTCTATCTCTATACATCCTATGAATAGCCCCCTTAACCTTAATCACAAAACATCTCGAAATGATTCAAATCTCCCAACACCATGCTAGTATCCCTTTCTTCATTTAGGAGCTTATGAAAGTAAGAGTGTCATCTAGTTCTAATACAATCCTCCTCCACCAAAACTGTCTTCCACATCCTTAATATATTTCACCTGATCTAGTCATCGATCCCTCATCCCCCTAACCTTGGTAAGCCTGTACACCTATTTATCCCCATCTTTACTATCTAACATTGTGTATAAACTCTCAAAATTAGTACCCTTAGCCTTCATGATCACTAATTTTGCCTCTCGACTAGCAATCTTATACTTCTCCTTATTCTTCCATTTATCTTCTTCATCTTTACTCACAACCAACTTTGTGTACGCTCACTTCTTAGTCTCCACCTTCTCCTTTACCTCTTCATTCCATCACCAATCCCCTTGGTTCATACCCAAACGGCTTCTCAAAACCTCTAACACCTCTCTAGTTGTCTCCCTGATGCAATTGGCATTTTTTTCCCACGTACTATCAATATCCCCCCCCCCCCAACTCCCCTAAGCCTTCCTCACCATCAACTTATCCTCTATATCTAGTGCACTGCTCAAAGTCAAACTTCGTTATCTAATCCTTGGTTGATTGATTCTCCACGTCTCTCCTCCTCTGCTTCTTTAAAATCTCCAAGTCCATCACCAAAAGCCTATACTGGGTCGAAAGACTCTTACTCGGTAAGACCTTACAATCCTTATAAATACCCCTATATCCTTTCCTAAGGAGTAAGAAGTCAATTTGAGACTTGGCCACCAAACTATAGAAATTTATTTTGAAATTTACTTAAAATTCATTTTGGAAAAATTTACTTGAAATTATTTTGGATTTTAAATTTTTTAGTTTTAGCTATATTATAGAAATTCTTGTGATTAACAATGTTTATGACAATATTCTTTAATTTGTAGCAGTGAAGTTGTATAGTCGTAGCTAAACTTACATTTAATTACCCAAAATATGGCTATGCATTTTCACTTTTTTGTAATAACATTTTTTAAAAAAGATATAATTTTTGTATTTCATGTAAAAAGGATGATTTTTTAG
>NW_025839154.1:0-6749 GCF_002878395.1 Capsicum annuum | reverse complement strand
TTAATGTCATTAATTCACTTTATAAGTTACCAAACTAAACTAAATTCCAAATGAAAAGTTAACATTTGAAGTACCTACAATTAATCACTTTCAAGTCACTAATTCACTTTACAAGATACCAAACTAAACTAAATTTAAAATGAAAAGTTCACATTTCAAGTACCTACATTAAATCACTTTCATGTCACTAATTAGCCTTACAAATTTCCAAACTAAACTAAATTTAAAATGAAAAGTTCACGTTTCAAGTACCTACATTTAAACACTTTCAAGTCACTAAGTCACTTTACAGGGTATCAAACTTAACTAAATTCAAAATAAAAAGTTTACATTTCAAGTACCTACACTTACACACTTTCAAGTTACTAATTCAGCTTACAAGTTATCAAACAAAACTAAATTCAAAATGAAAAGTTTAAATTTCAAGTACCTATAATTCGTCACTTTCAAGTCACTAATTCACTTTACAAATTTTAAACTAAACTAAATTCAAGGTAAAAACCTCAAATTTTTCATGTACCTACACTTAAAAACTTTCAAGTCAGTAATTCACTTTTCAATTTACCAAACTAAACTAATGTAATGCCTCGAAAAATGGGTCCCAGAGCGTTATACGGTGCCTGCGGCTACCAGTAGCCCCAAGCTAACCCTTTGAGCCATTTTTATTTAGTTCAACACAAATTAATGGGGTTTCCATAAATAACCCTCAAATATCAATAAAGTAATCATCATCCAAGAATATAAAAATTAAAGAAAGATAACAAAATACGACTTATTAGTCAACTCCCAACATCTATACTAGTCTGACAAGCCTCTAAGAAAATCAATAAAACCAGTGAGCCATTGAGACATGCCCTAACTAACTCATACTCAGTTATCAAATGTAAACAATTCTGTGAAACCAACATCAGACATCACGTCCTTAGAACATGAGAACTCACCACAACAAAGGATGTAGAACAGCGTGCCCAAAGAATCACTGTCGAACCTGAAACTAAGCACCTGAACCTATATTTCGAGAAAATACAGCCCATATCCGAAGATGTGGGTCAGTACCATCGAAAGGAACCGAGTATATGGGGGTGTATGCAGTTGTATAAACATCATCATCACAAATATTTATAAGAAATATGGAGGATGTATGAAAGACTCACATAGCCCAAAGAAAATCATCATAATCATGAGAGAATGAAATAAGTACAATAACACATGTGAGTCGTCATATAATTTGTCAATCACTGTCAGTTCATCAAGAATATCAATTCTCATAATGTAAATATCATTTAAATATGTAAAAGGAATAACTTTCACAATTCCACTTTCAAATCACTTCACCATTCACCATTCAAAATGAAAATTCACATTCCAAGTACCTACACTTAATCACTTTCAAGTTACTAATTCACTTTACAAGTTACCAAACTAAAAAAAAATTAAAATGAAAAGTTCACATTACAAATACCTAAACTTAAACACTTTCAAGTCACTAATTCAGTTTACAAGTTACCAAAACTAAACTAAATACAAAATGAAAAGTTCACATTTAAAGTACCTACACTTAAATACTTTGAAGCCACTAATTAACTTTACTATTTACAAAACTAAACTGAATTTAAAAAGAAAAGTTCACGTTTCAAGTACCTATACTTAAATACTTTCAAGTCACTAATTCACATTACAAGATACCAAACTAAACTAAGTTTAAAATGAAAAGTTGACATTTCAAGTACTTACTCTTAAACACTTTCAAGTCACAAATTCATTTTACAATTTACCAAACTAAACTAAATTCAAAATGAAAAGTACACATTTCGAGTACCTAAACTTCACCACTTTCGTGTCACTAATTTACTTTATAAGTTACCAAACAAAACTAAATTCAAAAAGAAAAGTTCACATTTCAAGTACCTACACTTAAACAGTTTCAAGTCGCTAATTGTCCTTACAAGTAACCAAACAAAACTAAATTCAAAATGAAAAGTTCACTTTTCAAAAACCAATACTTAAACAATTTCAAGTCAATAATTCACCTTACAAGTTTCCGAACTTAGCTAAATTCAAAATGCAAAGTTCACATTTCAAATGCCTACACTTAAACAATTTCAAGTCACTAATTCACTTTACAAGTTACCAAACTAAACTAAATTCAAAATGAAAAGTTCACAGTTCAAGTACCAATACTAAATCACTTTCATGTCACTAACTCACTTTATAAGTTACCAATCTAAACTAAATTCCAAATGAAAAGTTGACATTTGAAGTACCTACAATTAATCACTTTTAGGTCACTAATTCACTTTATAAAATACCAAACAAAACTAAATTCAAAAAGAAAAGTTCACATTTCGATTACCTACACTTGAACACTTTCAAATCACTAATTTACTTTACTTTCAAGTCACTAATTATCCTTATAAGTTACCAAACAAATCTAAATTTAAAATGAAAAGTTCACATTTCAAGTACCTATACTTAAGCAATTTCAAGTCAATAATTCACCTTACAAGTTACCAAACTAAACCAAATTCAAAATGCAAAGTTCACATTTCAAGTACCTAGCCTTAAACACTTTTGAATCACTAATTTACTTTACTAGTTACCAAACTAAACTAAATTCAAAATAAAAAGTTAAAATTTCAAGTACCTACCCTAAATCACTTTCGTGTCACTAATTCCCTTTATGAGTTACCAAACTAAACTACATTCAAAATGAAAAGTTCACATTTCAATTACCTACACTAAATCACTTGCAAGTTACTAATTCATTTTTCAAGTTACCAAACTAAACTAAATTCAAAATAAATAAAATTCACATTTCAAGTAGCTACACTTAAAACACTTTAAAGTCACTATTTCACCTTACAATTTATAAAACTAAACTAAATTCAAAATGAAAAGTTCACAATAAAAAGTACCTAAACTTAAACACTTTCAAGTCACTAATTCACTTTACAAGTTACTAAACTAAACAAATTCACAATGCAAAGTTCAAATTTAAAGTACCTACAATTCATCACTTTCAAGTCACTAATTCACTTACAAGTTACAAACAAAACTACATTCAAGATGAAAACCTCAAATTTTTCAAGTACCTACACTTAAACACTTTCAAGTCATTAATTTACTTTTCAAGTTACCAAACTAAACTATATTCAAAATTAAAAAGTTCACATTTCAAATACCTCACTTAGACACTTTCAAGTCACTATTTCACCTTATAAGTAATCAAACTAAACTAAATTCAAAATCAAAAGTTCACATTAGAAGTACCTACACTTAAACACTTCCATGTCACTAATTCACTTTACAAGTTACTAAACTAAACTATATTCAAAATGGAAAGTTCAAATTTAAAGTACCTACAATTCATCACTTTCAAGCCACTAATTCACTTACAAGTTACAAACTTAACTACATTCAAAATGAAAAGTTCACATTTCAAGTACCTACAACAAATAACTTTCATGGCACTAATTCACTTTACAAGTTACCAAACTAAACTAAATTAAAAATGAATATTCACATTCCAAGTACCTACACTTAATCACTTTTAAGTTACTAATTCACTTTACAAGTTACCAAAATAAACTAAATTTAGAATGAAAGGTTCATATTACAAATACCTAAACTTAAACATTTCAAATCACTAATTCACTTTACAAGTTATCAAACCCAAACTAAATCCAAAATGAAAAGTTCACATTTCAAGTACCTACACTTAAACACTTTTAAAACACTAATTAACTTTACTATTTACAATACTAAACAAAATTTAAAAGGACAAGTTCACATTTCAAGTACCTATACTTAAACACTTTCAAGTCACTAATTCACATTTCAAGTTACCAAACTAAACTAAATTTAAAATAAAAAGTTCACATTTCAAGTACTTACTCTTAAACACTTTCAAGTCACTAATTTATTTTACAAGTTACCAAACTAGACTAAATTCAAAATTCAAAGTCCACATTTTGAGTACCTAAACTTAACCACTTTCATGTCACTAATTCACTTTATAAGATACTAAACAAAACTAAATTCAAAAAGAAAAGTTCACATTTCAAGTACCTATACTTAAATAGTTTCAAGTCACTAATTGTCCTTACAAGTAACCAAACATAACTAAATTCAAAATGAAAAGTTCACATTTCAAGAACCTATACTTAAACAATTTCAAGTCACTAATTCACCTTACAAGTTTCCGAACTTAGCTAAATTCAAAATGCAAAGTTCACATTTCAAGTGCCTACACTTAAACAATTTCATGTCACTAATTCACTTTACAAGTTACCAAACTAAACTAAATTCAAAATGAAAAGTTAACATTTCAAGTACCAACACTAAATCACTTTAATGTCACTAACTCACTTTATAAGTTACCAAACTAAACTAAATTCCAAATGAAAAGTTGACATTTGAAGTACCTACAATTAATCACTTTTAGGTCACTAATTCAATTTACAAGTTACCAAACTAAACTAAATTCAAAAAGAAAAGTTCACATTTCGAGTACCACTTAAACAGTTTCAAGTCACTAATTATCCTTACAAGTTACCAAACAAGACTAAATTCAAAATGAAAATTTCACATTTCAAGTGATTGTACTTAAGCAATTTTAAGTCAATAATTCACCTTACAAATTACCAAACTAAACTAAATTCAAAATGCAAAGTTCACATTTCAAGTACCTACACTTAAACACTTTCAAGTCACTAATTCACTTTACTAGTTACCAAACTAAACTAAATTCAAAATGAAAAGTTAACATTTTAAGTACCTACCCTAAATCACTTTCATGTCACTAATTCACTTTATAAGTTACCAAACTAAACTACATTAAAAATGAAACGTTCACATTTCAAGTACCTACACTAAATCACTAGCAAGTTACTAATTCACTTTTTAAGTTACCAAACTAAACTAAATTGAAAAGAAAAAAAATTCACATTTCAAGTAGCTACACTTAAAACACTTTCAAGTCACTATTTCACCTTACAAGTTATAAAACTAAACTAAATTCAAAACGAAAAGTTCACATTACAAGTACCTAAACTTAAACACTTTCAAGTCACTAATTCAATATACAAGTTACTAAACTAAAATAAATTAACAATGCAAAGTTCAAATTTAAAGTACCTATAATTCATCACTTTCAAGTAACTAATTCACTTACAAGTTACAAACTAAACTACATTCAAGATGAAATCCTCAAACTTTTCAAGTACATACACTTAAACACTTTCAAATCACTAATTTACTTTTCAAGTTACCAAACTAAACTAAATTCAAAAATGAAACGTTCACATTTTAAGTACCTACACTTAAAACACTTTCAAGTCACCATTTCACCTTATGAGTAATCAAACTAAACTAAATTCAAAATAAAAAGTTCACATTAGAAGTACCTACACTTAAACACTTGCTTGTCACTAATTCACTTTAGAAGTTACTAAACTAAACTAAATTCAAAAAGCAAAGTTCAAATTTAAAGTACCTACAATTCATCACTTTCAAGCCACTAGTTCACTTACAAGTTACAAACTAAACTACATTCAAAATGAAAAGTTCACATTTCAAGTACCTACAATTAATCACTTTCAAGTTACGACTTCACTTTACAAGTTACAAAAAAAGTTAAATTCAAAATAAAAATTCATATTCAAAAATGCAAAGTTCACATTTCAAGTGCCTACACTTAAACAATTTCATGTCACTAATTCACTTTACAAGTTACCAAACTAAACTAAATTCAAAATGAAAAGTTAACATTTCAACTACCAACACTAAATTACTTTCATGTCACTAACTCGCTTTATAAGTTACCAAACTAAACTAAATTCCAAATGAAAACTTGACATTTGAAGTACCTACAATTAATCACTTTTAGGTCACCAATTCAATTCATAAGTTACCAAACTAAACTAAATTCAAAAAGAAAAGTTCACATTTTGAGTACCTACACTTAAACACTTTCAAGTCACTAATTATCCTTACAAGTTACCAAATAAAACTATATTTAAAATGAAAATTCCACATTTCAAGTACCTATACTTAAGCAATTTCAAGTCAATAATTCACCTTACAAGTTACCAAACTAAACTAAATTCAAAATGTAGAGTTCACATTTCAAGCACCTACACTTAAACACTTTCAAGTCACTAATTCACTTTACTAGTTACCAAACTAAACTAAATTCAAAATAAAAAGTTAACATTTCAAGTACCTACCCTAAATCAATTTCATGTCACTAATTCACTTTTTAAGTTATTTAACTAAACTACATTCGAAATGAAACGTTCACATTTCAAGTACCTACACTAAATCACTAGCAAGTTACTAATTCACTTTTCAAGTTACCAAACTAAACTAAATTTAAAATAAAAAATATTCACATTTCAAGTAGCTACACTTAAACACTTTCCGGTCACAATTTCACCTTACAAGTTATAAAACTAAACTAAATTCAAAATGAAAAGTTCACATTACAAGTACCTAAACTTAAACACTTTCAAGTCACTAATTCACTTTAAAATATACTAAAGTAAACTAAATTCACAAAGCAAAGTTCAAATTTAAAGTACTACAATTCATCACTTTCAAGTCAGTAATTCACTTACAAGTTACAAACGAAACTACATTCAAGATGAAAACCTCAAATTTTTCAAGTACCTACACTTAAACACTTTCAAGTCAGTAATTTACTTTTCATGTTACCAAACTAAACTAAATTCAAAATTAAAAAGTTCACA
>NW_025839153.1:0-1233 GCF_002878395.1 Capsicum annuum | reverse complement strand
ATTTAGAAACAAGATTGATTCTCTTTATCAAGATTTTATGGTAAATGGGAAATATTTTTCTATCATCCACGAGAAACATGAGGTTGAAGAGTATATCGTAGGCTTATATTGTGATGAAAACGTATCGTGGAACAAGGTTGACTATGTGTTATTTCCAACTTATGTTCCACGAGAAAAATCTAAACTTAGACACTGGATTTTGGGATTTTTTGACTTTGCTGATTGGAGCATATATATATACGAATCCAACCATACTAGGCACAGTGATAAAGTTTTTCAAAAAGTGATGTTACCTTACCAAACGCTGATACCGTATTTTATGCAAAAGGTCAATTTCTATCTTGAGAAGGGCATTGACAAATTTGAAAATGACACTTTACCGATAAAAATGGTTGATGAGTTACCACAACAAACACAATGGTATCTTATTGTATTTATTTTTTAAATGTTCATTTCACTTCATTTTTTGTTGTTTTCCATATATTCACATGATATATCTCTTTTATATCACAGTGATTGTGGAGAATTTGTTTGTGCGTTTAATGAATATGTCATTCATGGTAGAGATATTCCTAAAAAGATTAACATTGGTTATGTTTGCATGAGGTATGGAGCTTTGCTGTGGTATTATGAAAAGAGAAAACTACAAGCTGGTATAAAAGACAACACTACAAAAAATGTTGGCAGATTCTTTGGAAAGGAAAAGAGGAAGAGGACGCACCGTGAGGAGTAGTTTAGTTTTGTAGCTATTGAAAATAACTGCATATGAAGGATTTTTAGCTATTTTTATACAATTATGTAAAGTTTAAACAGACGTCTAAAATTGAATCAGCTATTTTTTATGCGATAACATAAAGTATACAATGTAGAATTGTTACTGATTCATTTTTTGGTATCTTTATATATTTATGTTTTATTATCGAAGAATATTTTTTTCTTTGCCTTACGGCAAGTCTTTCCCCTGAGGCAAGAGTTATTATCTTCTGAATTAGTAGACAATGTGGAGGGCGTATTCATGCACATGAGGTATAACTTGTTCCTATAGGGGCTGTCTTATCATTAATTATGTGTGACTACTACATGAGTATTTTGATCATTCCAAACTTTTCAATTACATTTGTCCTCGATTAAATTGTATAAAATAAGAAACAGTTTAGATCTTCTAATCTAAGGGTCATCTACTCCTCCTCAGTAGTTGGTTCTCCACTTTTATTTATTTGGTTAGATGCTTGC
>NW_025839152.1:0-3584 GCF_002878395.1 Capsicum annuum | reverse complement strand
TTTTTTCTGGAAGATGTCCCTAGAGTACCTCTTGATAGAGAGATAGAGTTCAGGATTGACCTTCTTCTCGATACTCAGCCTATTTTCATTCCTCCGTATCACATGGCTCCCGCAGAACTTAAAGAGTTGAAGGATCAATTGAAAGATCTTTTATACAAAAGCTCTACCAGACCTAGTGTGTCCCCGTGGGGTGCACCTGTCCAATTTATGAGTAAGAAAGATGGTTCTTTGCAGATGCGTATTACTATCGATAGCTTAATAGGGTTACTATCAAGAATAAATATCCGCTTCCTCGAATTGATGATTTATTTGATCAATTGCAAGGTGCGATCTACTTTTCGGAGATAGACCTCAGATTCGGTTATCACCAACTTAAGGTTTGGGAATGTGATGTCCCCAAGACAGCCTTCTAAACACGTTATGGTCATTTTGAATTTCTAGTGATGTCTTTCGAGTTAACTAATTCTCCAGCAGCTTTCATGGATCTTATGAACCGTGTATTCTGGCCATATCTGGATTTATTTGTAATAGTGTTCCTTGATGATATTTTTATTTACTCCCGAAGTGAGGGTGATCATGCGGATCATCTCTAAATCGTGTTGGAAACTCTTCGAACCCATCGGTTATATGCTAAGTTTAGTAAGTGTGAGTTCTGGCTGAACTCTATAGCCTTTTGGGTCATGTTGTTTCTTCTGAAGGTATTAAAGTTGATCCTCAAAAGATAGAGGCTATAAAGAGTTGGCCTAGACCTATTTCTTCTTCTGATATCTGAAGTTTCTTGGGTCTAGCTGGTTATTATCATCATTTTGTTGAAGGGTTTTCATCTATTGCATCTTCGATGACCTGTTTGACCCAAAAGAAAGTAAAGTTCCTGTGGTCTGAATCTTGCGAGAGGAGTTTTCAGGAGTTGAAAACTCGACTCACTTCATCCCCTGTATTGACTTTTCCTGATGGTGTTGATGGTTTTGTGGTGTATTGTGATACTTCCAGAGTCGATTTGGGTTGTGTATGGATGAAAAAGGGCAAGGTTGTAGCTTATGCTTCCAGGAAGCTAAAGCCTCACGAGAAGAATTATCCTACCCATGACCTTAAATTAGCTGCCATGGTTTTTGCTTTGAAAATCTGGAGACATTATTTGTATGGTGTCCATGTCGACGTCTTCATGGACCGTAAGATCTTGCAGTATGTATTCACCCAAAAGGAGTTGAATCTTAGGCAGAGACGATGGTTAGAACTATCGAAAGATTATGATATGAGCGTGCTATATCATCCGGGGCAAGGCCAATGTAGTAGTATATGCCCTTAGTCGAAAGTTCATGGGTAACGTAGCACAGGTGGAGATTGGTACGAAAGAGTTGGCCCGTGAGGTACATCATTTGGCTAGATTGGAGGTTAGGTTGTTTGGATGAGGGTAGTATAAGAGTGCAAAGTGGTTCCGAATCCTCTTTAGTTTCAGAAGTGAAGGAGAAGCAAGAAAGGGATCCTACCTTGGTCAGGTTAAAAGAGTTAGTTAAAGACCAAAAGGTGGAGGTTTTCTCCCAAGGGGGAGATGGCATTTTGAGACTCCGAGAAAGATTATATTTTCCTGATATTGATAACTTGAAGCAGAGGATTATGGTGGAAGCGCATGGTATGAGATACTCCATCCATCCTGGTGCTACCAAGATGTACCATGATTTGTGGGAAATCTATTGGTGGAAAGGTATGAAGAGAAACATGGCAGAATTTGTGGTAAAGTGTTCCACGTGTCAACAGGTTAAAATAGAGCATCAAAGGCCCAGTGGCGCGATGCAAGAGTTTAGCATTCCTACTTGGAAGTGGGGAGAAGTATATATGGACTTCATAGTTGGTTTGCCTCCTTCTCGTCGCCATCATGATTCGATTTGGGTTGTCGTAGATCGGCGAACGAAATTAGCTCATTTCTTGCTTGTGCATTCATCGTATACAGCTGAAGATTATGCTAGAATATATATTCGGGAACTCGTCAGGCTTCATGGAATCCCTTTGGCTATTATTTCTGACAGAGGTACTCAGTTTTGGAAATCTTTCCAGAAGGGTCTCGGTACCCAAATTCGTTTAAGTTCTCCTTTCCATCCGCAAACAGATGGTCAGGCCGAGCAGACCATTCAGACTTTAGAAGATATGTTGAGGGCTTGTGTGCTTGATTTTAAAGGTAGTTGGGATGAGCACTTAGCATTAATCAAATTTACTTATAATAACAGTTTTCATGCTACTATTGGAATGGCCCCGTTTGAAGCTTTGTATGGTAGAAAGTGTAGATCACCTATTGGTTGGTTGAAGTTGGTGATGCTACCACGACTGGACCAGATGTGGTGTTCGAGGCCATGGAGAAGGTTAAGTTAATTCGGGAAAGGTTGAAAACCGCCCAAAGTCGTCAAAAATCATACGCAGATGTAAGGAGGAAAGACCTTGAATTTGATGTTGTTGATTTAGTGTACTTGAAAGTTTCACCCATGAAATGGGTGAAGAGATTTGGGAAGAAAAAGAAACTAAGTCCCTATTACATTGGTCCCTATAAGATTGTGGATCGCATTGGGAAGGTAGCGTATAAGGTACGTCCATCCGGTTTTCCATGTTTCTATGCTTAAGAAGTCTATTGGTGATTCTATTGTGATTGATCCTTCCAAAAACTCGGGTATTCAAGATAGTCTTTCATATGAAGAGAATCCGGTTGAGGTTTTTGACTTTCAAGTTCATAGGCTAAGAAATAAGGAAGTTCCTTTGGTTAAAGTGCTTTGGCGAAATCAATCCATGGAGAGTGCTACTTGGGAAGCCGAAGCAGAGTATATGCTTGGGCAAGATGACTTTTCTATATATAATCATTTTCATATTATTATTGACCTATCTATCAACATTCGAGGATGAATGTTTCCAAGGGGGAGATGATGTGATGCCCCAGAAAAATTTTCTGTTAAGATCTCGGACGAAAATATGTTGAATTCTGTTCTTTATTATGATTAATAATTTTTCTGTGTGGAATTTTTAGATATACGACCCGTTATCGCGTAGAGAATCAAATAATCTTTCCAACGATATATGGATCATCCAAAACGGACACTCGAGCGATGAGTTATAATCATTCCGATCTAACTATGAATAGTGGTGAACAGTAAATGTGCAGAAAAGAATACTGAGGCCAGGCGAATTTTACGGTCAACTTCAAACGATTGTAACTTCTTGTACATAATGATCTGGGTGAGCTACTATATCTCAACAAAAATCTCTTAAAGTCCTTTTTCCAATGAAATTGGTTTCATCCAATTTGTCCATCGAAGCAAAAACATATGGTCGATCTACTTCAGCCTATCAAAACAGTCCACCAAAGGACAGATTTGACATTATTTGATTTTTAAGGGTATATTGGTCATTCCCACTCCAATCCATCTGGGTAAACCATGGATTTAAGTCCATTAAGAGCATTCAATAGCTTATTTTTCTTCAAAATTTCCTAAGACTCAAACCCCAACCCTACTACTCCAAATTTCATCCTTCTATGTCTCTTGATTGAACCGTAGAAATTTCAAATCAATTTGAAATTTCTACGGTTCAATCAAGAGACATAG
>NW_025839151.1:0-2801 GCF_002878395.1 Capsicum annuum | reverse complement strand
CTATTTAGGTGGATAAACGGGCGAAACAGCACAAATGGGGCATTTTCGGGCTAAATCGATGAGCTATAGCCCACGATTTCGGGGGTGGGCACGGGATCCGAGCGTGCTATGGGCGAAAAATCAATCGGGTTATGCCAGGGAGGTTTGGGATCATCCAAGTGTGGTTTTTTTAATTTTTCGTGGCCATTTAGATGTACAAACGGACGAAAAGGTGCGAACGGAGCATTTTTGGGCCAAATCGGTGTGCTATATCCCACGGTTTTGGGGGTGGGCTCGGGGTTTGGGCGTGTTGTGGGCCAAAATTGATCAGGGAGTGTCAGGGAGGTTGGGATCGTCCCAGTGTGGTTCATTTAATTTTTTGTGGCCATTTGGGTGAACAAAGAGGCGAAAGAGCGCGAATAGGGCATTTTTGTGCAAAATCGATGTGCTATAGCCCACGGTTTAGGTGGTGGGCCTGGACTCCTGGCGTGTTGGGGGCTGAAAATCGATCAGGGCAAGCCAAGGAGGTTGGTGATTGTCCCAATATGGTTCATTTAATTTTTTGTGGCCAATGAGGTGGACAAATGGGTGAAACAGTGTAAACGGGGCATTTTCGGGCTAAATCGGTGTGCTATAGCACACGATTTCGGGTGTGGGCCAGGGGTCCGGCGTGCTGTGGGTCAAAAATTGATTGGGTCGTGCCAGGGAGGTTGGGGATCATCCCAGTGTGGTCCGTTAAATTTTTTGTGGTCATTTGGGTGGAGAAAAGGGCGAAATGGCGTGAACGAGGAATTTTCGAGCCAAATCGGTGTGCTATAGCCCACAGTTCTGGGGGTGGGCCCGGGGTCCGGGCGTGCTGTGGGCAAAAAATTGAACGGGGCATGCCAGGGAGGTTAGGGATCATCCTAGTGTGGTCATTTTAATTTTTTGTGGCCATTTGAGTGGACAAACGGGCAAAACAGAGTGAACGGAGCATTTTCGGGCCAAATCGGTGTGTTATAACCTATGATTTTGGGGTGGACCCTAGGTTCGAGCGTGTTGTGGGGTAAAAATTGATCGGGGCATACCAGGGAGGTTGGGGATCATCCCGTGTGGTCTGTTTAATTCTTTGTGGCTATTTGGGTGGACGAACGTGCGAAATAGAGAGAAAGGGGTATTTTCAGGCTAAATCGGTGTGCAATAGACCACGATTTCGGGGGTGAGCTCCGGGTTCGAGCGTGTTGTGGGCCAAAAATTGATCGGGGCATGCCAGGGAGGTTGGGGATCATTCTAGTGTGGTTCGTTTAATTTTTTGTGGCTATTTGGGTGGACAAACGGGGGACACGGCGTAAACGGGGAATTTTTGTGCTAAATCGGTGTGCTATAGCCCACGATTTTGAGCTGGGCCATGGGTTCGGGGTGCTATGGGTGAAAAATCAATTGGGGTTTGCTAGGAGGGTTGAGGATCATCCCAGTGTGATCCGTTTAATTTTTCATGGCCATTTGGGTGGACAAATGGGAAAAATAGCACGAACAGGGCATTTTGGGCAAAATAGGTCTGCCATAGCCTATAGTTTTGGGGGGTGGTCCCCGAGTCCGGGTATGCTGTCGGCCAAAAATTGATCAAGACGGGCCAGGGAGGTTGGGGATCAACCTAGTGTGGTCCGTTTAATTTTTTTGGCCAATTGGGTGGACAAACGGGCGAAATGGAGCGAACAGGGCATTTTCGAGCCAAATCGGTGTGCTATAGCCCACGGTTTTGGGGGTGGACCTGGGGTATCAGCATACTGTGGGCCAAAAATTAACCTGGGGAGTGCTAGGGAGGTAAGGATCATCTCAGTATGGTCCATTTAATTTTTCGTTGAAATTTGGGCGGACAAACGGGCTAAATGGCGCAAACGAGGCATTTTCATGAAAAAATAGTGTGTTATAGCCCACGATTTTGGGGGTGGGCCCGGGGTCCGGGCATTTTGTGGGTAAAAAATCGACCGAGGCATGCCAAGGAGGTTGGGGATCATCCAGTATGGTCTGCTTAATTTTTTGTGGCCATTTGGTTGGAGAAACGGGTGACACAACGTGAACGAGTCATTTTTGTGCTAAATCAGTGTGCTATAGCCCACGGTATTGGGGGTGTGCCCTTGGTCCGGGCGTACTGTAGGATAAAAATCAATTGGGGTGTGCCAGGGAGGTTGGGAATCATCCTAGTGTGATCTGTTTAATTTTTATGGCCATTTGGGTGGACAAACGAGGGAAACATCGTGAATGGGGCATTTTTGGGCCAAATTGGTGTGCTATAGCTCGCAGTTTCGGGGGTGGGCTCGAGGTTCGAGCATGTTATGGGCCGAAAATTGACCGAAACATGTCAGGGAGGTTGGGTATCATCCCAGTGTGGTCCATTTAATTTTTCATGGCCATTTGGACGGACAAATAGGAGAAACAGTGCGAATAGGGCATTTTCGAGGCAAATCGGTGTGCTATGGGCAAAAAATCGATCGAGGCATGCCAAGGATATTGGGGATCATCCCAGTGTGGTCTGTTTAATTTTTTGTGGCTATTTCGGTGGACAAATTGGCAAAACAGTGCGAACGGGGCATTTTTAGGGCTAATAGGTGTGTTATAGACCACGTCTTTGGAGGTGGGCTCGGGGTCGGGCGTACTGTGGGATGAAAATTGACCAACGCATACTAGGGAGTTCAACGATCATCCATGTGTTGTCCGTTTAATTTTTCATGGCTATTTGGGTGGACAAACGGGCAAAACGGCACAAATGGGGCATTTTCGGGCAAAATCAGTGTACTATAGCCCACGGTTTTGGGGGTGGTCCAGGGGTCAGGGCGTGCTGT
>NW_025839150.1:0-1983 GCF_002878395.1 Capsicum annuum | reverse complement strand
ATCTTCGGGAAAGACATCAAGAAACTCATTAACTATACTGACTAACTAAATTATTGGAGTCTCAGACTTAGTGTCCTTAACTCGAATGAGATGATAGATACATCATTTGGAAATCAACTTTCTGACATTAAGATAAGATATAAAATGGCTTTTGGGAGACACTGAATTACCTGACCACTCAAAGACTGGCTCATCAAGGAACTGAAACTTTACCACACGGGTACGACCATCTATAGAAGCATAACAGGAATAGAGCCAATCCATACAAGAATGAGATCAAAGTCAACCATATCTAACTCTATTAAGTCTGCTAATATGACTTTATAGAGCACAATGATAGGAAACTTTCTATAAATCTGTTTAGCTATAACTGACTCACCTACTGGAGTAGAAACCAAGAAAGGCTCAGGGATCTTTTCAGAACTTATCTCAAATTTACTATAACTAATGGGGTCACATAAGAGAAACTTAACCCAGGGTCTAACAACACATAAATATCAAGATGTTAGGAACAAAGTATACCTGTAACCACATCTGGTGAATCTTTCTGCTCCTGGTGGGATGGTAAAACATAGAACAAATTCTGGCACTGACCGCTACTAGTACTGGATGATCGCCTTAAGGAGGAACTGGGTGACCTAAAGGAGCTGATGCATTAGCAGCCTGAGTATGGGGACGAATATCTCTGTTTCTTGCTTAGCATGCGGGCAATCTTTAATTTCATGAACTGACTTACCAAAACTAAAACATCCCTTTTATCCAGCCAAGCACTCCCAGAGATTATTTCTACCACATTTAGCACAAGGAAGGGAATGAGGCCTTCCACTTACACTATTCAGAGATCTGGACATAGAAGACTTACCCTACTATTCTTATCTACCTCTGGGAGCGGGAGCACTAGCTAAAGATAGAGCTAGCATGGATGAATGATTCTGAAACTGCTAATGATTTCCTCCTCCAGACATATTCTGACTATTATCAACCTACCCTATTCTAGCCTTCTTATTCCCTCCCCTCACTTTTCTTCAACTTCTCTGCCTTAATCTGCTGATCATGCATTATCAATCCTGCA
Organism: Capsicum annuum; assembly: GCF_002878395.1. Taxonomy (NCBI): domain Eukaryota; kingdom Viridiplantae; phylum Streptophyta; class Magnoliopsida; order Solanales; family Solanaceae; genus Capsicum; species Capsicum annuum. Next base: position 911 of record NW_025839150.1, on the reverse strand, counting down.
AGATCTATATCTCCAATAAGCATGATGGTCCTACACTCTTTGACCACCAATCTAGACACTTCAGTCATGAACTTACTCATGTTTGACCTAGGGCCAGCCATCTGATCAGGGGCATACTTAGTCAACTGGTTGAACTTGGGGCAATATTCCTTCACTGCCATTGAGCCCTACCTCAGATTCATGAATTCTTTAATCTTAGCTTTCCTCATCTCACATGGGAAGAACTTATCTAGAAATACATCCTGGAATATATGCCAAGTCATTGGTGCTCCGTTCTCTCTTCTACTATTCTCCCATATCACTACCCAGTCATATGCAATATCCTTCAGCCTATCGGATGCCAATTCTACATACTTCTATTCAGAAATATGCATAATTCAGACGATCTTCTTTACCTCATTAACATACAACTATGGGTCCACTCCTTGCTTTAACCCAAAGAACTCTAATGGGTTCATTCTCATAAAATCCTAAATTCTGGCTATGGCTACGTCCTGATCTTGCTGAGGTAGGACTGCAGCGTGATGGTTTCCTTGAATATTAGCTATCACTACTTGGGCGAGCGCTTGGAAGGTAGCCCAAAACTTTACATGTGACACATTCTCATTCAAAGAATCTATCGACTGAGGTGGCTGGTTATTATTTTTATTGTCATTAGATCGGTGAGGAGGCATTTTAAACTATCACGTGAAAGCACGAGTTAAAAGAATATAGAATTATTGTAAGCATGATAGATCATGAAAGAAAGAGATAATTTCCTAAGAACGTTCCATAGCCTTTTATTCATAAATATGGCGCACTTCACACCCATGACCAGGAATCTATGTAAGGTGGCTTCACTGACTCCCTATGACTCTTAAAAATCTTAGGCACTGATACCAAGTTTGTAATACTTCAAAATCTAATCCCAA
>NW_025839149.1:0-8322 GCF_002878395.1 Capsicum annuum | reverse complement strand
ATATGATATCATGAAATTCAAAAAAAATATATAAAGATTCCATCTTGAGAATCACCCATTATCAACAATATGATCATCAACACCCAACAATATAGAAATTATACTTTATAATGAAAAAGAGATTTTTTGAGCTTTATGGATGAAAGGGATCCATAAATCAACTCACACATAACTTAGAAGAAAGATTCTTGATGATTGACGGAGGAATTTCCTTGAAATCAGATCTTCAAGCTTAGTTACGCAACCCTAGTTGTTTTCTCTTTTAATGCTCTTGGATGATGAGCTTTGAGATGATAATAGGGTTGTAATATGTTTAGAAGATATACATTTCGTAGGGTTAAGTTTAGGGACGTGTAAGGAGTGTTAAAAGACTTAATTACCCTTAAAATAACTCAAAACAGAGTATTTTTGGCACCTGGAACTGACTTAGACGGCGCCCATGTGATTGCCTAAGCTAGGTTGGGCGGTGCCTAACCAATCGACTATGTTTGGGTTGGGCGGCGCCTAAACAATCGCCTATCCTTACTGTCTCTCACGAAAATGGGCATAACTTTTCTCTCGGGTATTAGATTAAGGTGAAATTGGTATTGTTGGAAAGATAATTCGATTCTCTACAATTCGGTGGGTATAAATCAGCTAAAATACCACATTAACATAGAGTTATACTCGTTCAAAGATGATCCTTGCAAAATCGAACACTAATACTTGATAGATTTAAAAACTCTTAGCTTGTATTACCTTAAGTGACTCATATGAACATGCTTAATGCATCATAAGTTGTCCTATCACTAGGATATTCATTGTAAGTCATGTACTCAAGTATGAATTACAGGATAGGATATTTCATACGTAGGAGTAGTTATTCATTTCCTAGGTTAGAAACTTGCGGGGTATTATAATATCTCCCCCTTAGGAACATTCGTCCTCGAATGAGAATTTATGAGAAGGGATATAAGACAATAGAACCTGAACTGAACATAAAGAACTTAAACTTGATCTCATGACTGACATGCTAAACATACTGAACTCATGCATATTTGATGCATGGACAACTGACACATGAATGCATGACTGAGTATAAAATGGTTAATAGGTACCAAGTTTATACCGGAAACATGAACGTGAAACTGAATAAAATTAAGGAGAACTATTACCTTGAGCTTGATCTGAATTGGCGGGGAAGAGGTGAGGATACTTGGTACGCATATCTGCTTCTGTTTCCCAAGTAGCTCCCTTATGAGACTGATTTCGCCAATGAACCTTGACTAGAGGGACTTCTTTGTTCCTCAATCTACGAGTCTAATAGTCTAAGATTTCGACTGGAATCTCTTCATAGAAGAGGCTATTCTGAATGTCGATGCTCTGAAAAGGGACAACAACTGCTGGGTCACCTATGCACTTCTTTAGCAAAGAGACATGGAAGACTGGATAGACTGAGGCTAGATCTAAAGGCAACTCAAGCTCATACGCTACCTTGCTGAAGCAACAAAGAATTCTGAAGGGACCGATATACCGGGGACTGAGTTTCCTTTTCTTGCCAAACCTCTTCACTCCCTTCATGGGAGATATCTTAAGATAGACATAGTCATTGACCTCGAACTCGAGATCCTTTCTACGAACATCTGCATAGGACTTCTATCGGATCTGAGCAATTCGGAGTCTCTCTTTGATCAACTGAACTTTCTCTAAGGCATCGAATACTAAGTCAGAACCTGTAATTGAGGCCTCACTAACTTTGAACCAACCAATAGAATATCTACATCTTCTACCATAGAGAGCTTTGAATGGAGCCATCTGAATACTAGAATGATAGCTAATGTTGTATGCAAACTCAATCAAAGGCTAGTGGTCGTCCCAACTTCCCTTGAAGTCAATTTCAAACACCCTTAGCGTATCTTCAAGAGTCTAAATGGTCCTATCTGCTTGACCATCTGTCTAAGGATGAAATGCTGTGCGAAGATGGACTTGGGTACCGAGACCTTTTTGGAATACTTTCAAAAAGTGAGAAGTGAACTAGGTACCTCTTTCTGAGATGATAGATAGTGGAACAACATGTAACCTAACTAACTCCCTAATATAGAGTTTGGCATAATCCTCGGCGGAATAAGAAGTAAGAACAGGAAGAAAATGAGCTGACTTGGTCATTATATCTATAATAACCTAGACTAATCATGCTGATGACGAGTTCTAGGAAAACCCATCATGAAGTCCATGATAACTTCTTCCCACTTCCAAGTTGGAATGGTGAACTCTTGTATGGAACCACTAGGTTTCTGATGCTCTATCTTAAAATACTGATATTTAGAGCACTTAGCCACAAACCTTGCAATATTTCTCTTCATCCCACCCCACTAATAGATCTCCCGCATGTTGCGGTACATCTTAGTGGCCCCTGGATGAATAGAGTATCGTACACCATGTGCTTCTGCAAGTATTTGCTTCCTCAATTCATCTACACCTGGAACACATAGACGACCCTGACAACAAAGAATACCATCTTTTCCTTAGGAGAAAACCTCAACTTTCTGATTCTGAACTGACTCTCTGAGCTTGACAAGGCTAGGGTCCCTGTCTTGTTTCTCTTTCACCTAGGAAACTAGAGATGACTCTGAACTACTATGAATACATACACCACCCTCTGAACAATTGACTAAGAGAACGCCTAGTCTAGCAAGCTGATGGATCTCCTGAGCCATCTTTTTCTTACTATCCTCGATGTGAGAAATACTACCCATGAAGAGTTGACTGAGAGCATCATCCACAACATTAGCCTTACTCAGATGATAAAGAACACTCATGTCATAATCCTTCAAGAGCTCTAACCACCTTCTCTGGAAAAGATTGAGATCTTTCTAGGAAAAGACATACTGGAGGCTTTTATGGTCTGTCAAGACATCTACATGAACTCTATAGAGATAATGCCTCTAAATATTCAAGGAAAAAACTACCGCTGCTAACTCAAGATCATGAGTAGGATAATTTTTCTCATGTGGCTTTAACTGTTTGGAGGCATAGGCTATGACCTTACCATGATGCATGAGGACAGAACCTAAACCCACTCTGGATGCATCACAATAGACTATAAAACCATCTGAACTATCTGGAATAGCTAGAACTAGAGCAGAGGTGAGTCGAGTCTTCAACTCTTGAAAGCTCTTCTTGCATAAATCTGACCACTGAAACTTAATCTTCTTATGAGTGAATCTGGACATGGGAGATGCAATAGAAGAAAATCCCTCGACAAACCATTTGTAATAGCCAACCAAACTCAAGAAACTCCTAATATCTGATGGAGATACGGGTCTGGACCAGTTTCTTACTGCCTCGGTTTTCTGAGAATCTACTCTAATTCCATCACCGAAAATAATATGGCCAAGGAATGCTACTGATCTTAGCCAAAATTTGCACTTGCTGAACTTAGCGAATAATTGGTGATCCCTGAGAGTCTGAAGAACAATCCTGAGATGGTTTGTATGATCATGCTCTGTGCGCGAATAGACCAAAATATTATCTATGAAGACTATGACAAACGTGTCCAAGTACTACCTGAACACACGGTTCATAAAATCCATAAAAGATACAGGGTCATTAGTAAGACAAAATGACATGACTAAAAATTCAAAGTTACCATACCGAGTACAGAAAGCTGTCTTTGAAATATCACATTCTCTAACTCTGAGCTAATGATAGCCTGATTGAGCTATCTTGGAGAAGTAACTGGCACCCTTAAGTTGGTCGAATAGATCATCAATCCTTGGAAGAGGATATTTATTTTTGACCATGACCTTGTTGAGTTGATGGTAATCAATACACATCCTGAGAGAACAGTCTTTCTTATGCACGAATAACACTGGCGCACCCCATGGGGAAACACTGGGTCTGATGAATCCCTTATCTAATAGATCCTTCAACTTATCTTTTAGTTCCTTGAGGTCTACTGGTGCCATTCTGTATGGCGGAATAGAAATAGGTTGAGTATCCGAAAGAAGGTCTATATTGAAGTCTATTTCCTTTTCGAGAAGAATGCCTGGAAGATCTTCGAGAAAGACATCTGAGTATTCATTAACAACAGGGACTGTTTTGAGGTTAGGATATTCAAAACTGGAATCTTTAACATATACGAGATGATACACACACCCCTTAGAAATTATTTTCCTTACTCGAAGGTAGGAAACAAGTTGACCCCTGAATGCTGAAATGCTATCCTTTCACTCTAGGATAGGCTCATTCGGGAATTGAAACTGAACTATCCAATTTCTGCAATCGACTGTGGCATAGAAGGAATGAAGCTAATCCATGTCGAGAATGATATCAAAATCAGTCATCTCTAACTCCACTAATTCTGCTGACGTAGATTTTTGAGATATCATAATTGGGTAGTTCCTGTATACCCATCGAGCTATGATGGTTTTACCCACTGGGGTAGAGACTAAGAAGGGCTCTGCTAGGACTTCGGGACTGATTCCAAAATTGCCTGCTATGTATGTAGTAACAAAAGACAAAGATGCACCTGGGTCTAGCAAAGCATAAACAGAAACATGGAAAATTTGTAATGTACCAGTAACAGCATAAGGAGAATTTTCCTGATCCTTCCGGGACTGAAGAGCATACAGTCTGTTTGGGGGTTGCCCACTGGTAGCACTAGAAATGGCACCCTGCTGGTTCGGGCGACTGGACTGAGCTGTAGAATGATTTTGCTGACCCTAAAGACTTGACTGCAGATACTCCCTAATCCTGTGGCCTGGCTTGCCACAACAAAAATAGACATCACTACTAGCTCTGCAAATGCCCTTGTGGTTCTTACCACAAGTCTAACAAAGGGGATTCATTCGGGCACTGCTAACACTGCCCTGAGATTTAGAGCCTGGTGCTTTGTCGCTATTGCCATCTCTGAACTTTGGCATTGAAGTGCTGGCAGAGGATGGAGCTGGAATGGATGACTTAGAGCAAAACTGTAAACAGTTTCCTCCAGCTGACTTGGGGTGAGCAAAGTTGAAATTACCTGACCTTGCTCTCTTGTTCTTCCTCTCCCTAGTCTTAAACTTCTACTCTTCTACTTGTTGGGCATGGTTCATGAGTCTGGCTAAGGTCATATCAGCGATCAGTGTTGCAGACCTATACTTATTTACCACGCTATCGTAGACCCCTGACACGAACTTGCTCATCTTAGCTCTATTGTCTGTAACCACATGAGGAGCATACCTGGCTAGCTGAGTAAATCTGAGAGAATACTCCCTAACCATCATATTCCCCTGCCTGAGGTTGATGAACTCAAGAACTTTGGCTTTCCTCAGCTCTTGGGGAAAGAATCTATTTAAGAACGCGATGACAAATTCCTTCCATTTGATAGGTTCTGTATCATCTAACCTCTCAGACTTCTACTATTTGTACCAATCATGAGAAACGTCCTGTAACTGGTAGGCGGCTAACTCAGCACTCTCAATAGAAGTAACACCTATAATGTCAATGATCTTCTGGACTTGGTCAATGAACTCCCGAGGGTCTTCATCAGACTTAGATCCATGGAAAGCTGGAGGGTTCATCTGGGTGAAGTCCCAAACCCTAAGCAAGTATGGTAAATGTGGCTCTAAAATCCGCATGGGAAACATGTTCGCCTAAAGGATCTTCGGGATGAGGAGGTGGCTGGTTTCTTCTCTTTGGGGCAATGGTCTGGAATAAGAGAAGAATGGATTATAATAAGAGTTTAACATGTGATTATGCTCACTAGCATGACATGAATAATGAAGAAAGGGTATTGTTCCTAAAACATCTTATAGCCTCCCGCACATAAATGTGGCATGCAACACACCCATGTACAAGACTCTACTAGATGCGGCTTTCAGACTTCCTAGGACTCTATTGAACCTTAGTCTCTGATACCAAGTTTGTAACACCCCAATTCACTGAACCAGAATGCTACACGGTGCTCATGACCCTGAGGGACCACAAGCTAACCCATGACTGATATCTGTACCTATATACTGCAACTCATGATATAATATGCAGAATACATAGAACTGCAAGGCCATAAAGTTCAACTGAATACAATCATGTGGGTGATAATACCGTGCCATGGGTAAGAGCAGCCTATGAGTGACCCTCATCTGGTGGGTACTTAATGAGAACGGTGGGAACCCTAAACTGATGGGTTAATCCACCTCATCAACCCTAATTTAACGGGTTAAGATGTCTCAACCTACGCTAGCTACGTAGTACTGGAACACAAGGATGACTACTAGGAATCACACCCTAAACTGGCGGGTGAGTTCCTATCCTTGGGTTCACTCAGTGCTAACCTCTACTCCCATCTGGAGGGACTAGACATGAATAACTGACTGTGCATGATTTAATCTTACAGAATTCCATTAAATGGTGGAATATTACTGATATCTGACAACTGACTAAGATCATGAGGTTTTACTGAGTCACATGACTGACTGAAGTCTATGGAATCATAGCTTAAGTTCGCATATCGTGAAACATGACATGGATCTAGGCACACAACTATAGTTTTCAGGTACAATTACCACCAGGACTCGATGGAAGGAAACAGACACACATGACTGACTTGATCATAAAAGTAGAGTAAATTATTTATAATATCATAAGTAGGGATCTCATACTAAGCATGGTTATCAACAATGTATTGCATGTAAAGGATTTCATATCACATGGAAGTACTTGCACAATCTTAATATCATGTTCATTGCATAATCATATTGGCAACACATACCAATATCATGGAAGTTCATGTGGATTACATGGTTATCATACATCTTGTTCATAAGTAGGATTTTCAAGTAAACATAGAATAATCTTATAGGAATAGTTCATGAGTATTCCAACAACATTTACAAGGCACATTATCAACATAGAAGTCATTGGAACGTAAGGGAATATCATGAATCCTTCACTTAGTCACAATTTAGCGATATTTTATAATTTCTAGTTTCTTAGGCATTTTATCAAATACCTTACATGCACATCTTAAGCATAGGTAAAATCATTAAATTATACATCATGAACAAGCAAATTTACATGTTTCCAACTCATATGATATCATGAAATTTGAAAAAAACATATAAAGATTCCATCTTGGGAATCACTCAATATGACCAACATAATCATCAACACCCAACAATATAGAAATCATAATGACAAAGAGGGTTTTTGAGCTTTATGGATGAAAGGGATCCATAAATCAACTCATGCATACCTTAGAAGGAAGATTCATGATAATTGATGGAGGAATTTCCTTGAAATCAGATCTTAAAGCATAGTTACGCAATCCTAGTTGTTTTTCTCTTTTAGTGCTCTTGGATGATGAGCTTTGAGATGATAATAGGGTTGTAATATGTTTAGAAGCTATATATTTCATAGGTTTAAGTTTAGGGACGTGTAAGGAGTGTTAAAAGGCTTAATTACCCTTAAAATAACTCAAAACGGAGTGTTTTTGGCACCTGGAACTGACTTAGGCAACGCCCAAGTGATTGCCTAAGTTAGGTTGGGCGGCGCCTAACCAATCGCCTATGTTTGGGTTGGGCGGCGCCTAACCAGTCACCTATCCTTACTGTCTCTCACGAAAATGGGCATAAATTTTTGCTTGGGTATTGGATTAAGGCAAAATTGGTATCGTTGGAAAGCTAATTTGATTCTGTCCAATTTGGTGGGTCTAAATTAGACAAAATACCACATTAAAATTGAGTTATACTCTTTCAAAGATGACCCTTGCAAAATCAAACACTAAAACTTGATGAATTTAAAAACTCTTAGCTTATATTACCTTAAGTGACTCATATGAACATGCTTAATGCATCATAAGCTATCCTATCACTAGTATATTCATTGTAAGTCATGTACTCAAGTATGAAACACAAGATAGGAGATTTCATACGTAGGAATACTTATTCACTTCCTAGCTTAGAAACATGCGGGGTATTATAGAAGTATGGGTTCATGCATGGGTAACTGGATATTTTCCTAAATATAGAAAGTCATGGGTAGGCTAGATTATGGGTCTTTAGTGTAAATTTGTCAATTGAACACCAAAATATCACAAATAGGTTTTTTGAAACACCTCATAAGTGTAGCTATTAGGACAAGCTGTGGCCTTATTTAGTATCCTTACATCTAAGAGATATTATTAAATGATATAAATCAAGCTATTGTTCACACCCATTCCTCACCCTCATCCCTTTTATCAAGGATGATAAGGGTTAAAGGTTCATTTTGAGTTTGCAACCTCTAATTCTCCATTAAAACATGGAATAGATGTAAAACCCATATCAATTAGTTTATTAGGAAGAAAAATAAACAATACCA
>NW_025839148.1:0-1913 GCF_002878395.1 Capsicum annuum | reverse complement strand
TTTGATAACTGAGTATGATTCAGTTGGGGTATGTCTCAATGGCTCACGGTTTTTATTGATTTTATTAGAGGCTGTCAGACTAGTATAGATGTTGGGAGTTGACTAATAAGTCGTATTTTGTTATCTTTCTAAAATTCTTTTATTCTTAGATGATGATTACTCTATTGATATTTAAGGGTTATTTATGGAAACCCCGTTGATTTGTGTTGAATTCAATGAAAATGGCTCAAAGGGTTAGCTTGGGGCTACTCGTAGCCTCAAGCACCGTGTGACACTCTGGGACCCATTTTTTGGGGCGTTACAAACTTGGTATCGGAGCCTAAGGTTTTAAGGTATCCTAGGGAATCTGACAAGTCGCGTTAAGTAGAGTCTTGATCATCAGTGTGTAGCGCGCCATATCTACGAGCAAGAGGCTACAAGACGTTTTAGGAAAAAATGTGATTCTTTCTTTCAGAAGTCTATCGTGCTTAAAATGTCTCTCTCTGCCATTGATTCATGCTCTCCTCTTTCAGCAATATGCCTCCACGTCGAGCGAGAAGAAATAATGATGGTCAGCAACCCCAACCCACTAACCCATTGAATGAAAATGTGTCTCATGCTGAATTTTAGGCAGCCTTTCAGGCGCTGGCCTAAGCTATTACTGCAAATGTTTAGGACAACCCGGCCCCATCTCCACAGCAGCAGGGAGGTGATTCAACTACTTCCAGGATCCGTGACTTTATGCAGATGAATTCACCGAAATTCTATGGGTCCAAGTCTGATGAGAATCCACGATTGTTTTTAGAGTATGTACAAAAGATTAATTAGGTGATGCATGTATCTGAGGAATATAGTGTGGAGTTGGCTGCGTATAGGTTGAACGACCTTGCTTATGACTGGGTTGTTTCCTAGAGGAAAGGTAGAGGTGAGGGAGCTATCCCTACAACTTGGCAAGAGTTCCAGGATGCATTCTTGGATAATTTTTTCCCTTTGGAGATGAGGAAGGCGAAGGTGGAAGAGTTTATGAACCTGCGACAGGGCTCTATGACTGTTAGGGAGTACTGTCTAAAGTTCAATTAGTTGGCCAAGTATGCTCCTGACTTAGTGGCTGATAATCGGGCTAGTATGAGTAAGTTTGTGACTGGAGTGTCTAGTTATGTGGTTAAAAAGTGTAGGTCTGCTATGCTGAATAGTGAGATAAATCTTTCTAGGTTGATAACTCATGCCCAACAGATTGAGGAAGATAAGATTAAGGAGAGAGATAGAATGAGAGGGAATAAGAGAGCTAGGTCCGAGCAACATGGACAGGGTCAGACTAGATCGCAGAAAGGGATTCGCCCTCAGTATCAGGATAGTTCATCTATGCCAGCACCGTCATCTGCTAGTTCTCCCGTGCTTAGAGGTAGGCAGGAGAAAGGTACAGTTCATATGCATCCAGGTCCCAATACAATGCTGGCAGTAAGACAAATCATCCCCTGTGTCCTAACTGAGGTAGGTTTCATTCGGGTGAGTGTTAGGGTAAGAAGAGGGATTATTTTCGGTGTGGTGACATAGGTCATAGAGTTAGAGATTGTCCACAGGATGGACAATGGCATCGTTACTATCGCCTTCAAACCCAGACTCAGACTGTTAGTGCTCCAGTTCCAGCGACTCGTCCAGCCCCAGCTCAAGGCGCCTCTTCTGGTAGGCAGTGCCAGAATAGATTCTATGCTTTACCGTCCTTCCAGGAACAGGAGGACTCTCCCAATGTTATTACTGGTATGTTTCATATATTTCAGTTTGATGTGTATGCTTTGTTGGATCCTGGATCCAGTTTCTCATATGTTACACCTTTGATTGCTGTGAATTTTGAAATGAGTCCTGAGATTATTCCTAAGCCTATCCTAGTTTCTACCCCAGTGGGTGATTCGATTATTGCCCAGAAAGTGTATAAA
>NW_025839147.1:0-1658 GCF_002878395.1 Capsicum annuum | reverse complement strand
CATTTCATATTAACAGTTGTAGTATTACTCTTGTCGTTTCTTATTTTTTTTGTTCTTTGTACTAATTATTGCTCCTTATACTTTGATTATCATATTATTTTATAGTAGTTGTTCATCTTTTTTCAAAATGTTTTGGCATGCCTTGTTAAGTATCTCGTCTTGATTTCTTCACCTTTGCTATTTATTGAGCCGAGGGTCTATCCAAAACAAATTTTTCCTCCAAAAGTAGAAGATTAAAGACAACGTGTACGCACTACCTTAAAAAAGATAAATTGTGAGAGATTGAAATTACAATTTGCAGAGATTTTAAGCATCTGTTATTTACTGTCAGCAAATAGTGACGGTTTTAAATCTTACTATTTTCTAACCCTTCTTATGAAATTATACAAAAATATGTTATTTCTATTATTGTACTACATTAGAAATTACTAAACCACAATCCTAGTAGTTAGAATGGCAATTCGTTTTTTTTTTTTTCAAAAAACTTATTAGATTCATCTCCTTGAGATTATCAGTACAAAGTACTATAGTACAATAACAATTTAAGACAATTAAAATCGAAGTTTTCTATATGCTACCTAATCCTTAATTGTAGTTGAGGTACGCCTCCTTTAATGTTATAGAATATAATCAATTTTAGAAAATTTAAGTGGCTTGCAAAAATTCTTCTTTCTCTTTCTTATTTTCTTCCTCTTCCTTATGTTAATTTTAATCCTTTTTTGGTGAAACGTGTGTAGCGAGAAGAAATTTTAGAGAGTGGAGTGTGATGTGACACGAGAGAGAAAATTAATGAGGCTGGGTAAAGGAAAAAAAAAAAAAGAATTTCATCCGTTTAAAAAAGAATGATCTATTTTGATTTGACACAAAATTTAAGAAAATAAATAATATTTTTGAATCTTGTGATATTAAATTAAAGTTATGTCAAATGTATCAAAATACCCTTTAATCTTGTGGTCCTAAACATGCCATGTGAAAAGTTGAAATTAAAGTATTACCAAAAAAGAAAAAGAGTTATTCTTTTTTAAACGGACTAAAAAAAAAGTAGGTCGTTCTTTTTTAAACGAGGGAGTAAGTAGTATTTTCTCCGTTTTAATTTACGTGATATTTTTTGTTTTTGAGTTTTTTTTTTCTTTTGATTTCCCTCTGATTTGCGATACCCGCATTGGACACTCGACTAATTTGGTGTCCGATACCCGCATTAGGATTAAGAAATTTTAATCTTGAAAAACGAAAAAGTACTATGCTCGAAAGATGACAACCTTCAAAGAAATGTACATATAATTTCCGGGATTAAATTTATAAAGAAAAGAAGAAAAGAAATAAATTTTGTTAATTTGTGTTAAATTAACAAAATTTGCATGGTATGCATGTTTTTAGGTTCCTGAGTCATGTGGCATTACTCAAGCGATAAACTCGTAAGAGGATTACGTAAAAACAAACAATACTTACCATAAATTTATTTTAATTTGTTTGTTTTAATGTTTTTTTATTTGGTTGGGGGGTGGGGGTGGGGGTGGGCAGGGGTGTCTATTTTATATTAATTTAATAACTCTTTAATTTTGACATCTACTGACATTTTTTAAATCACAAAATTAAATACTACTAGTATTTAGATACAGATTTAAAAATCTTTTTTAACTTTCTTAATAATTCACGTC
>NW_025839146.1:0-2943 GCF_002878395.1 Capsicum annuum | reverse complement strand
GTTTTCCCTAAGAATCTACTCGGCCTTCCTCTTTAGCATAGTATTGAGTTTGTTATTGATTGTGAGACGCACGTCTACCTATTTTTATAGAACCTTACCATATGGCTCCTATCGAGCTTAAGGAGCTCAATTCTCAACTTCAAATTCTTTTTGGTAAAGGTTTCATTAGACCGAGAATGTCTCCTTGGGGAGATCCTTTGTTGTTGTGAATAACAAAGATAGATCCATATCTATGTGTAATGATTATAGGCAGTTAAATAAGGTGATGTTGAAGAAACATTATCCTATACCTTGCACTGATGAATTATTTGAAAGGCTTCAAGAAGCAGCGACGTTTTGGTAATGCCCTAATTTTCTGAACCGAAATGCTACACGGTGCTCAAGACCCCGAAGGACCACAAGCTAACCCATGACTGATATCTGTACCTGTAAACTGCATAATATCTCATAAAATATGTGGAAACATAAACTGTAAGGCTATAAGGTTCAATACTAATACATATTTGAAAAATATGGTCTAACAGTACCAAAAAGAAACATAAATACTGAAGTCTGAACATCTAATCTAACATCTAGTTCGAAAGCCTCTAACTGCACTGAATAAGGAGTTGATGGTACATGTCCCCAACTAACTCCAACTACTGAAATAAAGTGAAAACTAAAATAAAAATGAAATCATCATGTCCTCAAAGTATGAGGACTCACGTCTAACTCTGACTGCTGATCCTACAATCTACTGCTGATTTGTAGCTCATACCTCTGAACCTATGGTGTAACATAAGAGAAAGCACTATAGCGCAAATGCGTCAGTACATCTGAATGTACTGAGTATACGAATGAGGTAGGCTAAATGCAAAGGGTTATATACATGGACAATACTGACTGATATGAAAATGAGAGTACATACATGCATACGTAACTGTAACTGAACTCGTGGAGATACGAACTACAGAGTCTGAATACTGACAACATGAGTGTACTGATAATGAGATTTTGAAAGACTGAGTTTACTAATATTGACATGTAAATCACTAATAAGTGATGGATCTGATACTGTATTACTGAATACTAAGAGACTGATATTGCATTACTGATAAATGAATGATTGTTTCTGACAGTTTGAATAATAAAGAACTGGTCTGATTGACTGTATCTGACAGTCCTGAAGCTGAGTACAGATAGCATGAGTTTTGATAACTGTTGTGATTGATAGCATAAGAGACTATATCTCACAATCCATAAATCTGAAGAAAACTATCTGAGTTCTATTTTATTTCTGAGTTGACTGTATCTAACAGCCCTGATATACTAAAATCTAAAGAGCGATCTGAGTTCTTTACTGAGACTGGGCAGCTACAACTGACAGTCCTGAAATTTGTAACTAAAACTGTGGGAAGTAGTTATCTAACTGACATGTACCAAATACGCTATAATAGCTAAGCTAGGGTCCAATCTTTGCCCCGACTAGAGGGGTGTCAATACCACGCCACTAGTAAGGACAACTGTGAGAACCCTATACCGGCAGGTACTCAATGAGAATGGTGGGAACCCTAAACTGACGGGTTAAGCCACATCATCAATCCTAATCTGATAGGTTAAGATGTCTCAACCTACGCTGGCTACGTAGTTCTGGAACACAAGGATGACTACAAAGAATCACACTCTGAACTGGCGGGTGAGTTCCCATCCTTGGATTTACTTGGTGCTAACTTCTACTCCCATCTGAAGGACACTAAACTGAATAACTAAGCTGAACTGAATAACTGAACTAAACTGATTAGCTGAACTGATACTGATTAACTAGACTGATACTAGTGGTATTGTTTAGTAAATCTAAACTAAGTTTACTGGATTCCAATGACTAATAGAATGTACTGAGTTCTGAGGACTGGTTGAGAGTACTGAAGTTACTGAGATTGACTGTGAATACTGAGATTACTGAGATTTTTGAGTTTTCCTGAGTCATATGACTGACTGAATTCTATAGATCATGGCTTGACTGAGAGTCTCCTGAAAACATGACATGGCTTTAGGCACACAGCTATATTTTCAGGTACAAGTACCCCTAGGACTCGATGGAAGGAAACTGACACAACTTGAATTTCTTGAGTACACGACCATCAATAAGAATCCATAATACATGAGTGGGTGATTTCATGTACATGGCCATCATAATATCTATCATGGATAGGAATGCTTATAATCAAGTCATAAAT
The DNA here is from genome assembly GCF_002878395.1 of Capsicum annuum. Classification (NCBI taxonomy): domain Eukaryota; kingdom Viridiplantae; phylum Streptophyta; class Magnoliopsida; order Solanales; family Solanaceae; genus Capsicum; species Capsicum annuum. Next base: position 727 of record NW_025839146.1, on the reverse strand, counting down.
CTCATATTCTAATATCATGGGCATTCCGACAGCATATACTATTCATAGCAATCGCATAGAAACTATTCAAGCGTAAGGGAACGGCAACATGTAACGTTTAGTTTATATTGTAATGATTTGGGATATTATACTTCATGTATTTATTCAACATTTGAAATATGGTACGGAAAGCATGGATATATTTTGTGTACATAATTTATATCTCCATTATCATACATACTTTATACCATAACAATAAAAGCACATAATTTGCATGGAAATTCATATTGGAGTGTATGGCTAACATGAGCTTGTTATTTAGATATCATAAAATAATGTAAATATGAAGTTCTAACATACTAGGCATTTTATCGAACATCTTGCATGCATTATTTAAGGCATAGGTAGATTTCATACTTGCATTCTATCAATCCATCTAAAGATCATGTTTTTCAACTAAGAACATAACTTTCATGAGATATACAGTCACGATACTATTATATAGTAAAACAAAAAAGCATCAACATGGGTATGATCATATCACCACAACCAACTAAGATTTTGTATTTTGAAGATTGATTCTTGAACTCCACGGATGAAATGTATTCGTGGATGAACACTACGCATACCTTGGAAGGGAGGTTCTTGATGATTGACGGAGGAATTTCCTTGAAATTGGATCTTCAAGCTTAATTATCCAACCCTAGTTGTTTTTCTCTTTTAGTGCTCTTGGATGATGATCTTTGAG
>NW_025839145.1:0-7433 GCF_002878395.1 Capsicum annuum | reverse complement strand
AGACAGTTTGCAGCTTCCAGCTAGTAGATGATGAGTTCTCCTATTTCAGGGACTCCAGTCAGATGTTGTTCATGAACTTTATTTTATTATTCATATGTATGGATTAGTAGTAGTTGGAGGCATGTCCCATCTATCTATAGTCAGTAAATTAGAGGCTTCATCTATGGTCAGTCAAAGTCATGAAATGTAAATTCATGTTTTCTCTTTAGTTTTATCAGATCGTAAACTTTATCAGTATAATGTTTATCTATATTATGCCATGATTATGTTTTCACACAACAAACTTAGTTATTTTATATATTCTAAATCAGTTTGTCAAGCAGTATGCCAGTTCATGGGTTAGTTTGGGATCACTCGTGGTTCCAAGCATTGTGTTACGACTAGAGGGTAGTCTCAAGTCATGACATTTTCACTACTACTTGATTGTTGAATTGGAATTTGTAGGTGAAATCCCAAAATTCCAAAAATCCCACATCATTCTTGAAAGAGGGATACGGGTATTCATTTAGATCCTATATCATCCTTGAAAGAGGGATATGGGTGACAAGTATTTGTGAACAGCAATTAGATGTTATCTTATTCCTTTAACTTGTCTTAGAAATAAGGATGGATTGTAAATTTACTATGTCTTGGGCATCTTCCACGAAATAGGGATGCCCAATTGAGGTTGTGGGTTGATTTGTTTGCCATACCTATAAGGTATCCGAAAGGATCCATGGGTGATTTTGATGTTTGGTTGAAAAACTAACATCAAAAACCCTAAACTAGCCTACCCATATAATCATTAGCTACAGTTTGCATTTGATTCTCATATACCCATGCACTATTTTCCCCTAGGAAAACATAATCCCAATACTACTCTCCTATTGGAATCTTATCTATGATTGTTGCTCTTAATTAGTAGGACAAGCAGTTTTTGTTCAACAACCTTTCAAACAATACCCGCCCCCTCAATTTTAATTAATGTTTTACTTTATATTTACATTGCAGATAAATACTTAGTAACCTTCAACACACATAGGATTCGAATGCTAGTTACACTTTTTTGTGGATTTGACCCTAACTCAAGTTGGGTTATTATATTTGACAACAATTTTCCTACACCAAAATAATGGAATAGGTGAGAGTGATCACCTTGATAGCTTCAAAGCAGAAACAACTGTGTATAACTCCAAATCATGGCTAGGATAATTCCTCTTATGGGATTTTAATTGACGAGAAGCATAGGCAATCACTTACCATTCTCGATCATTACAACATCTAACCCAACACCTAACGCATCACAAAAGATAGTAAAACCCACTCCCTCTTGAGAAAAGTCAAAATAAAAGCTGAAGTCAACAAATCCTTGTGCTTTTGAAAGCTCTCCTCACATGCATTGGACCACTGAAAATAAGTCTTTTTCTAAGTCAACTTTGTCAATGGAGCTGCAATGGATGAGAAACCCCCAACAAAACATAGAAAATAACCTGCCAAGCCAACAAAACTCCATATTTTGGTGGGCGAAGTAGGTCTAGACCAATCACGAACCGCTGCAACCTTGTCTAGATCAATCATAGTACCTTTCTTAGTAAACCACGTGACCCAAGAAAGAAAGAAACTAAAACCAAAACTCACACTGGGAGAACACGGCATACAACGTCTCATCCCTCCATCTCTGAAGCACAATCTACTAATGATCCTCATGCTTAGCCTCACTCTTAGAATAAACCAAGATATCATATTTAAATACAATAACAAAGGATTCAAGATACTGTTGGAATACCCAGTCAATCAACTCCATTAATGCGGCAGGGCATTGATCAACCCAAAGGACATGAACAAGAACTCATAATGACCATATCGAGTACAAAAAACTATCTTCAGACTATCCAAAGCTCTAATCCTCAACTGGTGATAACCACATCTCAAATCAATCTTCAAAACATTGAAGCACCCTGAAGCTGATTAAATAAATCATCAATACGAGGAACAATATACTTATTCTTAACCATCACCTTTTTCAACTACTGATAATCAATACACATACGGATAGACCCATCCTTTTTATTCACAAACAAGACAGGTGTACGCCAAGAAGATATACTAGGTTGGATAAATCCCTTATCCAACAACTTCTGTAGCTGATCCTTCAATTCCTTCAACTCGGTTAGGGTCATCCTAGAAAGAGGAATAAAAATAGGATCGGTGCTCGACTCAACATCAATAACAAAATCAATATCATGATCCAGAGGCATATTAGGAAAATCTGTAGGGAACACATCTACAAACTCATGGAGAACACAAACAAAATCCAAGAAAATAGGTGAAACAACACTAGTATCATGAATATGATCCAAATAAGATAATTATCTCGTCTCAACCAATCTACGAGACTGAACATACAATATGATCCTCTAAGGACCCAAATGAAGCACACCCTTCCAAGCTATCTTTGGCACACCTAGCGAAGCTAAAGTCGTGGTCTTAGGAAAATAATCTAAGACAGCATGATAAGGAGCCAAGCAATCCATACCCAAAATAATATCAATATCAACCATATCTAACACAAGCAAATCTACCCAAGGCTCGCAGCTCGAGAAAGTCACAACATAGGATCAGTATACCCAATCCACCATTAAAGAATCTCCTACAGGGGTAGATACACGTATAGTTATGGCAAGAGGCTCATTAATAAAATAAAAACCTGAAGAAAAATATGTAAACACATAGGGGAAAGTAAATCCAAGATCAAATAACATAGATGTATATCTACAACAAATGGGGACGATATCTAAAATCAAAAAATCTGAAGCCTTCGCCTTAGGCCTGGATGGTATATCATAACACTAACCATGACGACCAACTAGCTAAGTATCCGCACGACCACCACCGCGGGCTCTACTACCCCTACCTCTCAAACCCCTAGTAGTATCCCTACCTCTCATAGCTAAAATAAGAGAAGCTCTAATCACACGATGAGGGTAGTGCTGGCCAAATAGCCAACCTCATAACATACATGACAAGTCCTACGACCCACCTCAACAAGAAAAGATGTCGCTGAGCCCGGATGGCCACCCTGAACTGCTGAATCAGAAGATACACCACCTGAACTTTGTAAGGTCGACTGCACTGGCCTACCCTAATATCCATGAGAACCTCTAAAATCTCTATCACGAGGAGCTTGACCTCTGAACTCACCAAAATAGTGCACGTTCTTGGCACCTACTTGAGATGATCTAAGAATGCCCTCAGTCATCTGAGCATGATCCACCATACCCTAAAAGAATACTCCAAATACAACTATCTGAGATGTGGCCAACTGAAGGGAAACACCCAAACCATTCACAAAATTCTAAATCTTCTTAGACTCAATGGAAATACAAGCATAAAATACCTTGACAAGGTATGAAAGCGTGCCTCATACTCAGCTACCGTCATGGATCCCTGTTCCAGGTGATTAAACTTATCTCTCATCTTATCCCTAAGATTATAAGGAATAAATCTCTCTAAAAAACCATCAACAAACTAATCCCACATAATCTCAGGAGCATCAAGAGGTCTACTACTAACATGCAACCTCTACCAATCTCTATCAATATTTCTCAACTGATTAGTATAAACAATCCCATGCGACTCAAATGAGGGTAAATTATGCAACTTCTCATGATAATCAATCAAGAACTCATAAGCATCTTTATCTACAACACCACTAAATCTAAGAGGACCCAAATGAGATCTTTTGAACCTCTTCTAATCCTCAAAAGACATAACAGTACTCGCATCAACAGAAGACATAGTGAATTTGGCAGATTGAGATCCATCTGAGGAGGTAACATACATGAAGGTTGAACTCTTAATTCAAGGGCAACATACTCAGATATCGACACCGATAGAGGAATAGTACTCAGTGTTTGAGGAGTACCCAAATTAAAAATAGGTACAATTAGAGGATCCATACTCGAAACTATGGGAACACCCAATATAGCCAAAGAAAAACCCTCTAAGCAAGTTAGCGACCGCACCAACAACCCCTCCGAGATTAGGGCAGACGAACTTTGAGGAATTGGAGCTGAACCTGCACCCCCAATATGCTCTACTTGAGGCTCAGAAGAGATTCCTTTAGCACTACTCTAAGATGGAGTTGATTTACGAGCCCATCTACTCTCTCGAATCCATGCATGACTCGAGGATTTTCTTTTAGAAAAACGCTCCCTATCTCTAACCTCGTAGGATCAAGTCAAAACCATCTGTGCAAAAAGAGTGAAACACAACTCAAAATAAAAGGTATATAAGAAATTTACACGATAAGGAATAAAATAAGAGAAGTATTCCTAAAGATATACTATAGCCTCTCAAAGTTAGATACGAATGTCTACATAACGATTCATAAAACACCTTTAGATATTTCATTCCTACACCGTTGAGACCAATGAACCTGGCTCTGATACCATTTTGTCACAATCTAAAATCAAGGGTCATGATGGCACTCATTTTGGCAAACTTTGAGGAGAAAGTCTATCACGCAAACTAATACACAATGGGTAAAAAGACATAAATAACCCCAAGGTAATGCTTTTTAGAATAAAGTCAAACCATTTAAGTATAAGTAAATGTGGAATGAATATAAGCAATAATACATCCATAACTCCCAAAATCTGATGTCAACAGTATAAGAATATATCTTATGTAACTCAAATCCAAATAAAATACATAAGAAATCTAATAGATACAACTTTGTCTCTTAAAACCAGTAAAGACATAGTATACTGATAGAGAAAGATAGTAGAAGACATTCAAATGCCTAAAAATCATCCACTACCATGAAATCTCTAATGATCGCTCGAATAAAGCAACGTGGGACATACCCAAACCTGAATTTACACTAGAAGGGTACATTAGTAGTGAGTACGGTCCACTCATACTCAGGAGGTATCATTGGCCAACCAAGTAAAGTTGAAAATAAAGCATATAAAATACACACCAAGAAAACGTCATCTACAAACAGAAAGTATCCTACAACAGTAGCCTACACCATTTGCACTAACTATTCTAATATATCACATATATTGTAGCTAACATAACACAAAATTGAGCTATGTCATATAGGCATCTCAAGCCCAACATGGATTGGAGATCGCCTCATTAACCCAACCTAACCATTACCCTAATCCACAAGTGTTGAATGAACTCCTACCATAAATCAAGATAGTGGAAACAAAACTAATATCATAACATAGACAATGTCTAAGCATTTCATTTACAATAACATACTAACCAACATACTCAAGTCCACAGTCATCCATAATGTCTTTACATAAATTTGGTGTCTATATATGTTGGACAAGCCCCCAACAATTGCCAAACTAAGTCTAAATAAGTTTACGACCAAAGATAATAGACTATTAAATGCATACCTTTCAAAGTAGAGAAGCTCACCGGTACAAAGTTAACACATGAAAAACTTCAACCACCTAGTCATTGCGTAGAAAAAGAAGAAGCTATGGCCCCTATGTCGCTTGGGGACATAGAGTCTGGAGACAGCGATTTGAACGCTAGCATATAACACAAGGATAAAGAGAAAATAGAGTCATCATTTAAAAACAAGTCAAAATAGCATATTCAACCACATTTATATATAGGCATACATGTAGGTACATAACATGTTCATAACGTGCCAAAAGAAAACAAGACTTAGCAAGTATTCTTAATGCACTCAGTCACAACTCATGAAATGAAGGACTCTGACCTTCCACCCTTACAGAATTATACACTTCTTTTCTTATTAGGAAAAGGGACTCTAACCATGTGCACCTTCATTGGGCAAGGTACTCTAACCATAAGTCATCTAGTTAGGCAAGGGACTCTAACCTCAATCCGTATTAAATTAAGGAGTCTAACCATAAGCTGGTGCATTTAGGCAAGGGAATCTAACCACAAGCCATCTCATTAGGCAAGGGACTTTAACCACAAGCAATTCCATTAGGAAAGGGACTCTAATCAAGCCACCATATTAGGAAAAGGACTTTAACCACAAGTCGACGTGTCTATCTTTAGTCAATATTAGGACTCTAACCCTTTGTCCATACATTAACATCCATTCAATTCAACACTTAGGGATTCCAACCCATTTAACTAATTCAACACCATGCATGACCATAAGGTCTTCATGGAAGAATATGTCAATAAAATACTTTAATAGGCCAATTCCATAATTCAATTCATCATTCAATTCAAGTTATGGTCATTAAAACACTTACTAAACCATTCATTCTTCATTAGAATTTCTATACCACAGGTAGTTCCAAACATAATTCAAGTTTAATTTTATATTTAGGGACTTTAACCTCTTTACCCATCAAACCACAAAGTCATCAATTAACTCAATACATGGATAACAAGGTTTTTACAATACCATTTACCAGCCACTTACACTTATTGGGCCATTTCCCTAGTTCAAAACATCACTAACAGGTGGCTAGATCATTCTCTTAGATATTTTTACAAACACCTTGTGGGCATGCCTCTACCAAGGCCAAAATCAAAGGAGAAATCATCATTGTTAGGTTTACTCAAGAACCATTTGTCAAACCATAAACCAAAAGCACCCACATGTGTAAATCATCACTAATATTATGTATAAACATAAGTCTAAGCAAGAGAAAACATTACTTATCACTAGGCATAAAAAAGGATAAACATTTGATTTTAAATTCCCAATTTAAAATTCATAATCCATGTTTAAAATACATCATATTTGAGTTTATAATAAAGAAAAGAGTCACATGCCTTATTAAAACTTGATTCAAGGAAGAATATGACTTCTCTTTGCCTCTAGATGAACACCCCTTGGAACCCTAGCCTCAAAATCTTCAAGAATGTTATTGAGAGAGTATTTGAAAGGTTTTATCCACCAAAAATGTGTTTTAGGAAGCTGCAATACATTATATAGTGATGGGATTTAAGGGTTTTGGGGTGGGAAATATCCATAGATCCCTTGACTTAAAAGTTGAAAAGTGCCTTCCCAAGTGGGTACAACTCAGTTAGCTCAACCATATCGTAAGGTAATTATGGTACCCTAACATATACTGTAGGCCTTACCAAGGACCCCTACACTGACCAATGTACGACCACACACTCATGACTCATACCCAAGGGTATGAATGGTACCCTAAACTGTACCCAAGACAGTTTTCTCTAGGTCAAGTTCAACACTCTATACAACTAGGTAGTGTACATCTTGTACCCTAATATATGACGTTGGTGAGGCTAAGTCGTATCTTGGATAGTATGTAACCCCACCACACATCCCAACATACGAGAAGAGGTAACTAAGTCGTATCCAAGGGTACAACTAGTAAATTGGAGTCATACCTAGTGTAGTAGTTTCAACCAAGGAAATTTTCTAAGGGTCCAAAGCCTTGGTGTTTCAATTCTCCCCCACTTGGATTATT
>NW_025839144.1:0-2295 GCF_002878395.1 Capsicum annuum | reverse complement strand
TACGAGACTTGCACTAAAAGTCTAGTAATTTCTCTTGCTTGTTGGCCAAGCTATTCTCTGTGGGATCGATACCCAACCCAGGTTGGGTTCTATATTTGCTAACGACCGCTTTACACTCCCACGAGAGCTGTAGATTGAGCGTTATCAAATATACACCTCATACAAATAATGCCTCCAAATATTTAAGGCAAACACAACAGCTACTAGTTCAAGATCATGGGTGGGTTAATTCTTTTTATGGAGCTTAAGTTGTCTAGAAACATAGGCTATAACCTTACCTTTTTGCATCAAAACACACCCTAAATCAACTTTGGAAGCATCATAGTACACGACAAACCCGTCTGAACCTTCTGGTAACGTCAAAAATGGGGTTGTGGTGACTCGAGTCTTCAACTCTTGAAAATTCTTCTCACAAAAATATGACCACTGAAACTTAACTTTCTTTTGAGCCAATCTGGACATAGGGGATGCAATAGATAAAAACCCTTCAACAAACCATCGGTAATAGCCATCCAAACCTAAAAAACTCTTGATATCTGACAAAAAGATGGGTCTGGGCTAATTTCTCACTGCTTTAGTCTTTTGAGGATCGAATCTAATGCCATCATCAAAAGTAATATGACCAGGGAAAGCTACTGACCTTATCCAAATTCGTACTTACTGAATTTGGTGAACAACTGATGGGCTCTAAGATTCTACAATACTATTCTGAGGTGGTCTACATGATCAGTTTTATTACAGAAGTAGACAAGAATATCGTCAATGAAGACTAAGATGAACATGTCCAAGTACTGTTTGAACACTCGGTTCATCAAGTCCATAAAGGCTGCTGGGGTATTTGTGAGACCAATGGACATGACTAGAAACTTAAAGTGACCATACCGGGTTCTAGAAGCTTTTTTCAGAATATCACATTCTCTGACACCCTGAATTGGTCGAACGAGTCATTAATTATGGGAAGTCACCCCCATAATGTCTATTACTTTCTGGACCATGTCGAGAAATTCCTGCAGATCCTCTTCAGATTTGGATCCCAAAAATAGAGGAGGAGTCATTCGGGTAAAGCCCCAAATCCTGGATGCGGAAGTATTAGCCACTGGGTTGGCCAAAATAGTGGTTGGCCGAACATTCTAACCCACTAAAGAGTGATATAGAGTGGTGAATATAGCTCTAAACTCTGCATAACTAACATCCTTGTTCAGGGGATCTTCCTAAACGGGCGGAGGTGTTGGCTGTTTACATTTCTTCTTCTGTTTGTCTTTCTGAGAGGCATGTTCTGTAAGAAAAAGGAAGAATAGATTAGGTAGAGAGTTTAACATAAGCTCATACTCAGTCGCACGACATAAATATTGAAATATAGGAAACTTTTCTTAAAATGCCTCATAGCTTTTATCCATAAGTGTGGCGCGCTTCACACCATGCAAAAGACTCTACTTGACATAGCTTTCAAACTTCCTAGGAAACTTATAAAATCTTAGGCTCTGATACAAAGTTTGTAACACCCCAAGAGTACACCATGGGTGGCACTTGGGGCTTACGATCTCGAGAGACCACAAGCTAACCCATGAGCTGATACCTGCTGCGAGCACTGGGTAAAAATGATAACAAAAGATCATATGCGGAGTTTAACTGAGAAATTCTATAAGGTTTTAAATCATAGTTTTGATAATGTCTATAAAAAAACACTGATTATAATGATAAATGGCTAATAATGACAACTGAAAACTGAAGACTGACAATAGTCTATACTAGTTTGAAAAGCCTCTATTAACTGACTGTGGAGCTGATTGAATAAACCCCACAACTAGCTTCGACTGAATGGAAAAAAATACTAATCTGAGAAATTAAACTAAGGTAAGTAAACCATGTTCTTAAAGTATGAGGACTCTCCGCTGCTACAACTGATAATCTGTATGTCTATGTGCGATTAGAGAACTGAGCGTCTGAACCTATGATATTAAATATCATAGCGCAAGAAACAAGTATGTGATTTGTACTTTGAATGTACTGGTATGCTAAATGAGGTTAGGTGATATGCATGGTTTCATATGCTGGAGTAATAACTGATTGAATAAATAGCATGAAGTACTGAATAAAATGATGAAATCTATAAAGACTGAGAATGCATGACCAAGTGTAAAGCATATTCTGAATATAATCTGTAAATTAAAATATTGGATACTGATAAATGAATGACTTATATTTGTATTCTATGGTCAAGCAAAACTAAAACTAAATTACTAAGCTAATTTCTGGACTGAGTCTATGGGAGCTATCATCTAACCGGCATACCCC
>NW_025839143.1:0-3760 GCF_002878395.1 Capsicum annuum | reverse complement strand
ATTTATAATATTTTGGTGGATATCTAAATCTAATTTTATCATAATTAGGTGGTATATATCTTATTCTTCTGGATTTTAAATGTATTATTAATTTTGATTCAATACTAGATATTAATGTAATTAAGTAGGCTAATTTTTGTGGATTTTCTTTTGTTTTATTTAGACTTATATATTCTGAATAATTACTAATTAAAGATTCTTTTATTTTTCTAAAAGCTTATCTATTTTTAAATGGTCTTCGCATAATTAATTTATAGGTAAATTTTTTTAACTCTAAATCTAACTCTAAATCTAACTTTCTATATCTAAATCTAACATATATCTCTTCCGTACTTTTTAAATTGCTGTGCTCTGATACCATTTATAGGGGGGTGCGCGGATTTAATAGGTAAAATAGATTCACCAGAGGTCATTTTTTAGCTTATTGAAAAAATTTATTGCAGAGAGGACGAAATAGTATGTAGAAATGATTGACAATTGAAATTTGCATTAGATAAATAAAATAGCTACAAATTCTTCATATGATCCCTACTTATGCTTGCATTCTGCAAGAAAGCAAATTATATGATAAGAATGTATAAGTATTCACTAAGTTTATCACCATTCATCAAACCTGAATAAATGATAAGTGAGTTTTCTAAACCAAAGAAACATATCAGCAGCTGGGATAATCAGATGACCAGACTTGATCCAGATTGTGAATGTGAATCCATTCATCATTTTTGTCCCTTCTAAATTGTAATGTTTCTTCTTATTAGCATGTATCTACTACATAAAGAAAATTTTCAACTTTTGGTTATACTTATTCACCTTCTTAGGGAACAAATCCAGTAAATCCTCCAAAGCAAAGAAAGTATAGAATAACATTCTACATTAACAAATATTAAATAATCGCACCAATTATGTACGTGCTGAGGAAAACTCTTATTCATTTAGCAGCAAGTTATGGTAATATAAATACAACTATTAATTCATGAAGTCCAAAATAGAATGTTCACAGAAATAATCAAGTCCTTGAACAATCCTCCAAATGATCCAACATATTAATGTTCCCAACAATTTTTTTTAATGGTTGCATTCCAATGGACATTTAGTCTTTCCTGATGTTCCTAGAGTAAGAATAACTTTCTTTTGTCAGGAAAAGTATACCTATCATGATAACCAAGTAACATACATAAAGCAAAAGGCATACCAACCCAATTATGCGTATGTGAAAGCATAATAAAATAACCACTTGATCTTATTATTTGTATAAAACAAAGGAGTAACAAAATTTCACAAGAATGATTTCAAGTTAGTTGCTCGAACTCTCCAAAAATGCGACTGCTCCATGTTGGATTCTAAAAAAATACACTACTTTTGAAGAATTTGGCACACACCTGATGAAATTTTTGAAGAGTCCTAGCAACATAGAATTTTAATCATAATATTTGATATGTACTTACAGAACTTGAGCACATGCTGATTAGAATGAGGAACCAGCTTGGGTGAATTCTCAAGCAAGGCGAACAACGATAAGAGGACCTATTCATAAAGATGGCTTGGTAATGGTGATCTATAAACTAGATTTTATTACACCTATACATGTATGAGCTCAACCAAGAATCCAAGTTAGACCAAGAAGTAAGAGTTTGTGATTGAAGCCAAGATAAATAAAAATGATTAATGCTACTTTCTTGAACTTTAGGAACAATACAGTTATTGTAGAACTTAATAATGCAGTAGTAGTTTAGCAATGCAACTCAGAAATGCTGAAAACCTTCTCAAATCCCTTTGGGATGCATAGGTAGTCAAAATTTGGAGAACAATACTAGAGCATGGATCAATGAAGAACTATTAAGAAGGCCAAAAGATTCTAAAAATACCATAGAAAATGGTGAAGCATACGAAAATTGATAATCATTACACTGAATGTGAAATTGTAGAGTATGATGAGAGGGTATGACAACCATCTTGGACCCTAATTTGTAATTAAATATACGTAAATCTTGAAATATATCTTGAAAATGGTAAAATTCAACTTATACTCACTAGGAATAATCAGTTGATTTCTTTGTCAGGAGTGACAGATTATTCATGTTGCCTCGCAATCTTTAGCTATCATGGACAAAGTCCATGGCTATTTTGTTCCACTTTCACTAAGGTATCTGAACTGACTATGCGACATGAAGGGAATTCTTAATCTACCAAGTTCTGTGATCACGAAATAACCTGCCTTCAGCTATCACGAAATGAATACTAGGACAATTAAATTGAAGTGACTATGCCTCCAAACATGGATTGAGACACGCCTCTACCAAGTTTGTGCAAAATTTCTAACAACTAACTTTCAATCTCGTAATTCTTAATCTGTGAAAATGCATAATTAGGTGCAAAAAGAAAAGCTCAGGCTAAGCATTTTTCAGTACACCCTATTGTTATCCAAAAAAATACAATTTTTTTTTATTATTTAATTTAATAGATCTAGAACATGAGAACACAATCTTTCAGACTACAAATAAAGTAAACAAAATTTTGAAATCCAGAAGTGAATGCATTGCTTAAGAAGAACCTTAAAGGAAATTTCAAACTAATCAAAGCTTTAGCTTACAAGATTAAAGCCCATTGCATTTATAATTAATTTAAAATTCATACAATTAGGATCATAGTCTTTTCTAAGTAATGCAATAGTTTCCTTCAAAGATGAATTATGAAACATTAGGAAAATTAGAGGGGGAAAAGAGTAATAATGGAATCACCATAATTATTAGAGTGATACCTTAATTTTCATAAATTATAGAAAAATTCTTATTTAACATATGTAAGTATGAAGAATAACATAACAAAATCAAATCCTGAAATTATGGTTTAAACAATACCAAAACACACGCATAAGTGGGAAAACTAAAAAAAAATTCAAGGAAAAAATGAAAAGGAAACAAGAAATCGCCTGAAAGATGAAGCAAATAACAGATGGACCATAGTAAAAGGCATCTACATCCCATAAGTAGAAGTGGTAATACTTATTTTTTAATTTGTTGCATTGGATCGATCTCTTTTCTTGTAGAAAACTAAGAGCAAGTCTCCACCCATACATATATGTTTACATAGGCAGCACTGCAAAAACTTAAGAGCAGCTGAAATGCATTTAGAGGCCTCAACCACGTCCACGTCCATAGACGCTCTCACGACCACATCCTAAAGTCTTTCCAACTGTTCACTTCTATGGCATCACTCTGAGTGCATCTTCCACCAGCAGCGTGTCAAGATTTAAGCTGTCAGGGAGGATGTAATAATGGATGTTGTTACCCCTCACACTCAGGTGATCCAACGTCACTAGATTCATCAATTTTAGCATAATTTTGATAGCCTTCAGGTGTGTGTTCATGATCATATCCACACCTGTAATGGTTCCATGAACAACAGTTCCATTGAGCTCAATTGAGATACTCTCGTTGTTCAGCTTCATCAAAAATCTGATGAGCTTCATTGTGCTGAAGAAATTGAAAACAAGCTAGGTCTTAGGTCGAAGCACAGAAATTAAAAATGAAGAGACGCTAGGATTTAGGGCAAGGAGCGGCAATGTTACTATAGAGAAGTGGCGATACACGTGTCATGAAAAGTAGAATACAAGATGTTGAAAAATAATTTACCAAAATACCCTCAAAAGATGATATTATTTTGAATGTACCCTTCATCGTACATTCAATCTTTGGTATATATATAAGTGTAATATATATATATATATATATATATATATGTAATTTTTTACTTTACTTTA
>NW_025839142.1:0-2119 GCF_002878395.1 Capsicum annuum | reverse complement strand
ATCCATAAAATAATTAAAAAAGAATAAACAAACAACCAATAATGATATGAAAAATTAAACGAATTTAATCCAAAATAATAGTACCCATGTTCTTGGTTTTAACCCCGAAAAGAGGGATTTTAGCCACTAATAGCCATAATCATCATCCATATAATTGTATGAATGATTAAAACCATAAAGAAAGCTAAATTAAATAAATAAAAAACTAAAAAGAAGTTGTGGTAGCCTCCAATGATGTCCAAGTTGATCTAGGGTGTTCCAAGATGTCCCAAGATGTTTAAAACATGTTTTAGGAAGTTATACTTATAGTATACAAGTTATTAACTGACTTTGATTAGGTTTCCATGTTGTTTTCTTTTAGCTGGGCAGAATTATCCCGATTTCGGGCATCACCGCGTCACAATGTTGAGCCAAATTGCAATTATCAAATTCCATAATCTTGTTACAATTACACCGCATTGCGGCGCCTCCTTAAACTCTATTAGGACCTACACACACTGCTGGGTCACTATTTTGGGAATTTTCTAAATCCAGTGGTGTTTTGCACGGGTCCATTGGTCCTCTTCTATAGTCCACACTCACCCAATACATTTCAGGGGTTCAAATTACATCACTTTTTGTATTGTTCTTTTGTTGAGCTATTCCAAGCATTTTTTATTTGTTTACACTTGATTTTAAGCTTGTATATCCTTTATATATCATCATAATCCATTAAAAAAGCATCCTATAGCATTAAAAACAACAATTTATAGCTCAAAACAATACAACATCCAAGATATTGAATCTAAAACATGAGCTAAGCATAGACTAATTTCACTTTGATCTTTAACTCATTGTTTTGACCCTTGACTTGATCCAATTGACCCTTGAATATTACAACTAAGTTGTTTCACATATAAATACATAATAACAACCTTAGTAACTTCTTAAAAACATTAGAACCCAACACGATAGACTAGGAAAACACCTAGCTCAAGCTAGTCACACTAGTTTTCTTGGTTGACTTCTAAATGATCAATTTGAATCAAAACTTATATGGAAACACCATTAAACATTGTAAACATATACATGTACACTTATATGTATATTTATCTCATTATCAACACATTAATCACATGAATCATCCTCAAAACAAGGTTAAAAATTCTAAAATAGTAAGGCTAGAATGCATAAATACACCCAACATCAGTACATGACTTAGTCCATATTCAGATATAAATTACTCAGTATATATATTATTTATCCATTTACATAGATTTCAATCATTCAGCAGACAGACATCGGTTATTCGGTTAATCAAATAAGCCTAGTATATGTTATGTTGGTTTTGTATGTTCTTGCATTCATACTAATTATACTATTATATTTAGATACTCGAGTTATGTTAGTTTCCATCCCATAGTTTTAGACTCAGGATTCATACATGATCCTCAGTATAGTTCTACAATATGTTTAGCTTAACATGTGATTTATATACACTATTCATGATTTATCACTATCCAGCTTCTGTTCTATTCATTCTACAAAAGTAAAGTTTAAAGAAACTAAGTGTAGTGATTCACCAGATTATCCAATTATATTTTTATGCATGTTTTAAGATACTTCAGCTTTCAGTTTATTTTAGTCTCTTGGTGAGTCTACTTGCACTTAGCATGCATGTTTTAAGATTATGTATCTACTTAGTATTACTTATTCGATTCACCCCTTATTACTCAGTACATTCCAAAGTACTGATCCATATATATGTCTATGTGCTACATTGTCTTATAGTGTGGGTGCCATTTGTAACCTATACATCATAATCAGGAAGTTGTAGCTTTCAGTTAGCGGGTGATGAGTTCTCCTATTTTGGGGACTCTAGTCTGTTGTAGTTCATGTACTGTATTGTATTTATTCGTATGTATTGATTTTAAGTAGTTGGAGGCATGTCCTAGCAATCTATATTCAATATAGTAGAGACTTCATAGACAGTCAGTCAAAGTCATAAAATATAAATCCCAGTTTTCTTTTCAGTTTTATCAGATTTTAAACTTTATCATTATAATGTTTATTCAAATTATGTCATGATTATGCTTCCACACAGTAAATTTAGATATTTTATATATTCTAAATCAGTTGC
>NW_025839141.1:0-1378 GCF_002878395.1 Capsicum annuum | reverse complement strand
GCCTAGAATCCTTTCCCTCTATTTACGAACTACGTTTGACCTGAATTCCCAATAATGGGATACGTAGGCGGCCTATGTCGGCTTCGGTCAACCCCTTAGGAAAACTTATCCTTTCTTTTTATGTACGAACTACGTTTGACCTGAATTCCCAAGAAAGGGATACGTAGGCGGCCTATGTCGGCTTCGGTCAACCCATTAATTTCTTTTGTATATCCCTAGCATAGGCCTGAACTACGTTTGACCTAATTCCTGCTTCAACGGGATATGTAGGCGCCCCAATGGATCGGTCATATAACCCCAAGAATGGAAAACTGGGGCAGAATTTTCGAGAAGAAATCTCAAAAATTCACAAGAAAAGATCGACATCCAACAAAAAGAATGAAGATCAGCAAAGACTTTAGATCCACTCGGATTGGTATCATCTCAAACAACTTTAAACTTGGGCAGAAATTTTGAGGACCACCAAATGCCGAACATATTCCAAATTCCCCAGTACCAGAGGTTAAAGCTTTGGAAGCCACCAACTGTAACAAAGTCTGGGTAGACTCAATTTTTGGCTATGATAGAACTACTTGAAGAAACCCTCCAACAATGATTATGAGTTTAGGAAACCATCCATCGAATATAGTCAAAATCACGAGGAAGACATTCGTTGAGATAGTACATGACATGACTGACAGAGATTTTCTAAAGTTTTATAGAAGTTTTCAAAATTATTCTCAAAAATTTAAGACTACTTTTCAAAAATCTTACGACTCACTTATTTAGTATTTGCCTAGACATCATTTGGGATGGAGTGTCAGGGTGGAAGTCCCGATATGGTGGAATTCCCAAGGGATGGAAAGGAGCAAATCAAGGATCGAAAGAGGTCAACACGAAGTAATTTCATTCAAACTAATCATTTTTCTGTGGATGCAGGGTTCAATATACAAAACGAGGGTCTCTTTCAAAAATCCCCGAGCAAAATGGGAGCCACAACAGAGCATTAATACCCAAGAACGGTATTTTAGGGTAGCCCTAAAAATAGGTTTAATGCCCATTTATTGAGGACCTTTTGATTTGTCCATCTCATTTCTCGAGATCGTAGGCGACAAACAAAAGCTCTTTGTTTTCTTTACACATATCGTATTTAGAATTTTCCTAAAAATAGTCGCTAGTAAAAGCGACTTTGTGTCAACTAATCGTCTACCTTGAGTACAGGTACATGTACAAAGCAAGGATAAGTTTTCCTAAGGGATTGACCGAAGCCGACATAGGCCGCCTACGTATCCCATTCTTGGGAATTTAGGTCAAACGTAGTTCGTAAATAGAGGGAAAGGATTCTAGGCGAGTACACATTGTAAAATTGATACTATTATAAAGGCGATTACAAATAATC
>NW_025839140.1:0-1734 GCF_002878395.1 Capsicum annuum | reverse complement strand
AAATATAAAAAAAGTTATTATGGGTACAAACGATCTACTCTATAAATAAATCAACAAGATAAACCAAGGAGGATAGGTCATTACATTGACGGACTCAAGTTATAAAGATCAAATCAATATGGACAAGTTGTTCTTCATCCGGTGCTACGGAATTTGGTGTTGGTCGTCGTGAATCTTTAACGTCGGTTGTGTACGGCTTATGAGCTTTCGCTTCTCCGTATTTTCATAAAAGAGCAGCATATATTTTGCGGAGTAATCCGACATCAAGTCCATCATTTGGTACTTGTAATTCATCGTTTAAATACTCGGCATAGACGGGAACAATAGGACCGCAATCCCTGCGTTATAAAAAAATAGATAATCCATATCTTGCAGTTCATGCAAGCATTGTGAAATTTGTGAAATGAAACTAAATCGTGTCACTTAAACTTACAGCCTATCAATGGTTTGTTGAGCAATTTCGTCAACATATTGTACATCAAATGGATTAGCCATTTTATCCTGGTATGCTTCAATTGTCGACTAATCAGCACAAACCTTTTGGTCCAAAAAACCACTCATATCAAGGTAAGTAGACAATATTTTAGTCAACTTTTGTATCTCAGACGATGGCCTGAAACGTCTTCTTCGCGACATCGAGTCATAAACTCGGATGCGCCTCTCTTTTAGAATGACAACAGCTAACAGCCAATGGAATTCATCACCACAATTGATTGGGATATACAATTTGTCGACCAAATGTCAAGGTAAGCTAGCCGGAATGCTAAAACCTTTGATGATGTTGATTAAGCATTCCTAGTTTCGAGAAAATTTCGGCTGCTGTTGACAATACCTATCGTAGGCATTATTGATGTAAACTTTGTACAAACAATTGCCTATTGTGTATCTGTATTATTTTTGTGTTTGCAACTTGGACTTCTTTCAGAGGTAGTAAAAAATGGCATCGATGTGCTGCATATATTATCAAACATTTTGAATTATGTGATAAAAAATTAATACACAGATGCAATTAAATAAAGTATTAATTAATAGTAATATGTATGGCATTTAAAGCTCATTATTCCAGCAAGTTTGGGGCTGTGATATCAAATAGAACTAATTCTTTGTTCGGGGATATGCAACAACAAAGTCGAACATATCAAAACCAAGACATGATTTGTTCACTTTATAGCACTCGTCATTTTGTTTTCTACATGATGATTTATATGTGTTGATGTCAGGTTCTTACAACAAGAATTGTATAAACCAATATCCATAAAATTAATTTATGTACCTGCCGGCATGATGCTTTAACAGCCATCGATAATCTATTCTGAATAGTCGTTGATCAACTGTGTTAGTTTTTTTGGAGCGTCGTCC
The DNA here is from genome assembly GCF_002878395.1 of Capsicum annuum. Lineage (NCBI taxonomy): Eukaryota > Viridiplantae > Streptophyta > Magnoliopsida > Solanales > Solanaceae > Capsicum > Capsicum annuum. The sequence continues at coordinate 375 of NW_025839140.1, read as the reverse complement.
GAGATGTTGAACCCTTCAAATGGGTAATTCTTTTGTTCTCCCAGACTGACAGGCTCCACTTTTTCTTCATCTTATGAAGCAGTAGATGGATTATTAACTGTGATATTATGCTCTTCGACAGTAGTTGTGACATTCACCTGGAAAGCCAGAATTGTCAATGCTAAGTAGAGATATACAACAGATTTTTCATCTGTTGCAACAGATGAGTCTTATGTTGCATCAAATGGATTATCTGTTGGGATAAATTCGAACAGGTAAATCAGAGCAGTACGATAATTTTGAACAGATGACCCATCTGTTGCAATATAAGACTCATCTATTAAAACAAATAACGAATCTGATGTAATAGGTTAGACAACAGTTGCAACAGATGTA
>NW_025839139.1:0-4286 GCF_002878395.1 Capsicum annuum | reverse complement strand
TCACCCATTTTCTCACTATTGAGATACTATTATACGATGTAAATATTAAGGTTTATGTCTGTAACTAACATGTGTTCATCAATAAGATGTTTTTAACCCAGATTCAGCCACTCTTAAAATTGTTGCCCAAGTTGTTAATGCAGAGTAATCTGATGGATCATTTTCTGGTTGAAGTTTTGGCTACGGAATCATGGGTTTTTAAAGGTCGAAATAAGAACATCCATCTCCCAAAAATACAACCAGTGCAGCGTGCGGGCCGTACTCGGTTGAATACATGGAGTGTTTTCTTACCAGTACACAAATGATAGGTGTATGTGACACAGTTGTGGGAAATATGTAATGGGTCTGGGCATATGGGGTACTAACTAAATGGTTAGAGCCCGTGTATACAAAATAACATGTACAAAGACAGAGACGAATATGATAACTATTTTTTATTTCAAGCCAATTCACTATACATTAGGGGCAATAATTTTTATGTCTGGCAAAGTTGAATTTTTTTAATACAACAGATTTAATATCTGTCGTAACAGATATAGTACCTGTTGTGACAGATTGATTATCTGTTGGAATAGGTTGGTCATCTGTTGCATTATGCAGATGTTCCCCGTCTGTCTATCACAACTGATTTACGATCTGTTGCAATATATAACTTATCTGTTGCAACTAATCGGTAATCTATTGGAGCAAATAAAAAAAGTAGGAAGACCTGTTATATAATTTCCAGCAGATGACCTACGTGTTGCATCTCATGTTGGATCATATGTCTAAATCTGTCTGATAAGAAATGCCATCTGTTGTAGCAGATGTATTATCTTTTGTTATATTTGAATCTAGTACTCCATTTCAATTAACATGTTGAAAAATCAGAATTAATTATATTTATAGACAGAATAAAATAAATTGAAGCTTTCGAAAATTAGATGAAATAAAATAACTCAACAAATAAATAAAATGTACAAAAAATCATTATGAGTACAAACGATCTACTCTACAAATAAATCAACAAGTTAAACCAAGGAAGATAGGTCATTACATTGATGGACTCGAGCTACAAAGATCTAATCAATATGAATAAGTTGTTCTTCATCGAGTGCTATGGAATTCATCTTTGGTCGTCGTGGATCTTTAACGTCGATTGCGTACAACTTCTGAGCTTTCACTTCTCTATATGTCCATAAAAGAGCAACATATCTTTTGCGGAGTAATCCGGCATCAAGTCCATCATTTGGTACTTGTAATTCATTTCTCGAATACTCGGCATAGGCGTCAACAAAAGGACCACAATCCCTGCGTTATAACAAAATAGATAATCCATATCTTGCAGTTCATGCAGGCATTGTGAAATTTGTGAAATGAAACTAAATCATGACACTTAAACTTACAGGTTACCAATGGTTTGTTGAGCGATTCCGTCAACATATTGTATATCAAATAGATTAGCTATTTTTTCCTGGTGTTCTTCAATCGTTGACCAATCAGTATGAACCTTTTGATCCAAAAAGCCACTCATATCAAGGTAAGTAGGCAATATTTTGTCCAGCTTTTGTATCTCAGACGATTGCCCGAAATGTGTCCTTCGCGACATCGAGTCATAAACTCAGATGTGCCTCTCTTTTAGAATGACGACAACCAACACCCAATGGAATTCATCACCACAATTGATTGGGATGTACACTTCATCGATCAAATGCCAAGGTAAGCCAGTCGGAATGCTAAAACCTTTGATGATGTTGATTAAGCATTCCTCATTTCGGGAAACTTCTAGCTGTAGTTGACAAGATCTATCGTAGGCATTATTGATGTAAACTTTGTACAAACAATTGCCAGTTGTTTATCTGTATTGTTCTTATCTTTGCAACTTGGCCTTTTTTCGGATGTAGTAAAGAATGACATCGATGTGTTGTACATATTATCAAATATTTCGGATTACGTGACGAAAAAATCAATACACAGATGCAATTAAATAAAGTATTAATTAATAGTAATATGTATGTCCTTTAAGCTTCTTCATTCCAGCAAGTTTGTGGCTGTGACATCAAATAGAACCAATTCTTCGTTTTGGGATGTGCAACAACAAAGTCGAACATATCAAAACCAAGACTCGATTCGTTCACTTTGTAGCTCTTTTCTTTTTTTCTACATGATGATTTATATGTTTTAATGTCAGGTTCTTACAACAAGAATTGTATTAACCAATATCCATAAAATTGATTTATGTACCTGCCGGCATGATGCTTTAACAGCCTACCGGCAATCCATTCTGAATAGTCGTTGATCAGTTGTATTAGTTTTTTTTAGCCTTTTCTGAGATGTTGAATCCTTTAAACTAGTAACTCTCCCGTTCTCCCAAACTGAAAGACTCCACTTTTTCTTCATCCTTGGAAGCAATTGATGAATTATCGACTATCATATTATGCTCTTCAGCAGTAGTTGTGACGTCTACCTGGAAAGATAGAATTATCAATGCTAAATAGAGATATACAATAGATTTTCCATCTGTTGTAACAGATGATTCTTATGTTGCATTAGATGGATTATCTATTGGGAGAAATTCGAATAGGTAAATCAAAGTAGTACAATAATTTCAAAAAGATGACCCATCTATTGCAACCTAAGACTCCTCTATTGAATAGATAATGAATCTGATAGAACAGGTTAGAAAATAGTTACAACAGATGTATACATCTGTTTGATAATTTTCAGCAGATGTATCATCTGTTGAAACAGATATGTGCTTGTTTGTTTTTTGAAACAGATGATGTACATCCACCTTCTTCATCTCATGTTGCTCTTCTGTGGAGCTTGTACACTGAACATCGATGCAAGAAAAATATAGAGGCATTTCAATCATGCTTTTTTTTATGATTGATGATGCCTTGGAAGTGTCTTTCCTTCTCCTCTTAGCCTCCTTAATCTCTAGATGAGTGTCTCGATATGAAATCATCTTTGAGGAATGACACCCCTCTTAGATGTCATTTCCTTTATAGAAGCAGTTCGTACATTAATAACATTAATCACTCCATCGTGTTTCACCTTCCAGTCTTAACATTTGCATGAAGAACATTCGCTAGATGCGAAAATATCTAGAGAAAAATCTATTCAACCATTATGATCATAATCATAATGGCTTGTTGTTTCAAAAACTGTAAGAGGAGCTTCATTAGCCCCATCCTCAAAAATTGTTTTTCTTGTGATAGATGTTCCTCCAAACAATTCCATTTTTATTCCATCAATGATCTTAGGGTCCGATAAAGTTTGCACAGACCATAAAGTAAGAAAAATGGCATCTTCAACTCTCGATTGGTCAGAATAAGCCACGGATGGACAATCTAAAATAAATCAGTACATATATTAAGAATGATGATGAAATAATTTAATCATTAATTAAAATAAAAACTTGATTGTTCCTATGAATGTCTTTTCTATATATTCTAGTGTGTTTGTTTTATCTATTTTATTATCTAATAATTATTTTGACATGTATCTACCCAAGTATGGAGCGGAGTGTTGGCCAGTTAAGAACTACCACATACAAAAAATGAAGGTGGTGGAAATATAAATATTGCGTTGGATATGTGGGCTGATTAGGGGGGATAGAGTTCGGAATGAGACTATCAGGAAGAAGGTTGGTGTGACTCCAGTGGAGAATAAGATGCGGGAAGTCCGATTGAGATGGTTCGGACACGTGATGAGGAGGGGCATAGATGCCCCGGTTTGTAGGTGTGAGAGGCTAGCTTTGAATGGTTTTAGAAGGGGTAGGGGTAGGTCGAAGAAGTACTGGGGAGAGGTGATTAGTCGGGACATGGAGCAGTTACAGCTCACTGAGGACATGACCCTAGATAGGAAGATCTGGAGGACGCAAATTAGGGCAGAAGGCTAGGGTCAGTTTGGTTCGCTAGTGTAGGGAATTACTTGGTGGGGGTATTATTCTTGTTATGATAGTTTGGGTCGCTAGTGTAGGGAATTACTTGGTGGGGGTATTATTCTTGTTATGATACCTTGTTTCATGCTTTATTACTAATCTGTTTACTTTTATTTATTTTCTATTACTTGTTGGTATCTTATTTATGTTATGCCATCTTGTTCCATGCTTTACTATGTATTTGTGTAGTATTCCGTGTCTCGAGCCGGGGGTCTATCGGAAACAACCTTTCTACTTCTTTAGAGGTAGAGGTATGGACTGCGTACATCTTACCCTCCCCAGACCTCACTATGTGGGAATACACTGGGTTTGTTGTTGTTGTTGTTGTATCCTACCCAAGTACATTTTTTTTATAGATTTC
>NW_025839138.1:0-1431 GCF_002878395.1 Capsicum annuum | reverse complement strand
GAACTGGAACTCATAGTGACCATAATACTCAAATGTCGGACTCGAACTGAAACTTATAGTAACTATAATAATCAAATGCCGAACTCAAATTGGCACTCATAGTAACCATAATAATTAAATGCCGGACTCAAACCGGAACTCATAGTAACTATACCCACCAATAATATTAAAATCCATACCATATCATAATAATGTCAACGTCTAAATAATCATCCGTCAATCTTAATTAAAAAGAGATAAATTTAAGGTTTTGCAATTTAATTTCACGTCTTAAAGTAATAGATGTTATATTATATTAAGAGATAATATTCCAAAATTTACTAGAACGGGATCTTAATTCGGATAATAAGGCATATTATATATATATTAAATGATACGGAACTACAAGTACTTATCTAGAATTAACATAACAGTTTACAATTTCAGTAAATAAGCTCAATCTAAAGATAAGGTAAGCCTAACCTACCTGAATGCCAAAGCTAAAAAGTCTTTGCATGAAGCCTCAAAATGATGCTACTAAAACTCAAGCTTTGAATAATAAAATTTTAATTTGACGCTCAAATGGTGCTAAAATATTTTTGCCCAAAACGTAGGCTGCAGAGTATATATAAACTAACACCATGATTGCTTTCCACATTTCTTTCTCACGTGTACGGTTGTATTTTCACAACTAATAATTTCTCTACATTGCGTATATATTCGCGTATTATATAAATCTGTGATAATATAATTATAATATTTTAAATATACCATAACTAATAAAAAAATTTGGTATCAGAGCCTCTATTATATAATAATAATATTTAAACATTTCTAAATTTACTATCATCGCTTAAAATATTAATAAATCATAAAAATTAAATTTATTATAAAATAATAAATATATCACCACTTAAAGAATTTTACCTACATCAAAAATATTTTAGGAGGATACTAAATTATATTCCTACCAAATGTCAAATTAAATTAAATAATCCATGATACATTTAGGTAGTGCTAAGATTATATGAAAATACAGGAATATGACCGTAAGGGTCATTAAAATATCCAATACTAAAAGGACTTTCGTCTGCGAAAGTAAAAGATAAGAAAATACCTGAAGGGTCAACTAGGTAACGATACTGGGCGCGCATATCACCCCTGGGAGGAAGACCGGATAGGTCAGTCAGAACCACATCGAGAAACTCGCAAACTAAAAGGACGGAGTCAAGCGATAGACTCTCAGTACTGACATCTTAAACATAAGCAAGAAATGACTCACAACCACTCAATATCAATCTCCTAGAAGAAATGTAAAAATAATCCCCATCGACACGCGACTAACAGAATCCTACCACACAATTTCGGTACGCCGGACAAGGCTAAAGTAACGTCTTAGCAAAAAAATCCAAGACCGCATGACAAGGAGATAGCAAATTCATTCCTGGAATC
>NW_025839137.1:0-1760 GCF_002878395.1 Capsicum annuum | reverse complement strand
AAAAAGAAAACATAAGGCAAGAATTGTACCTTCCATCTCATTATTCGCTGGATCAAATAGGCTTGGGTATCTAACTCTCATGTCATTTTCTGACTCCCAAGTTGCTTCTTCAACTTTCTGATTTCGCCATAGCACTTTAACTGAGGCTATCTCTTTGCTCCTCAATTTTCTCACTTATCGATCTAAGATTGCTACAGGCTCCTCTTCATAAGACAAGGAATCGTCCACCTTGATCTCGTCAATCGGCACCACTAAAGGGTGATCTCCAATGCACTTCTTCAACATAGATACATGGAACACCGGGTGAACAGAACCCAGATTTGGAGGCAACTCCAACTCATATGCAACTCCACCTATCCTTTTTACAATCTGGTATGGTCCTATATAGCGAGGACTCAATTTACCTTTCTTCTCGAATCGTATAACTCCTTTCATGGGAGAAACTTTAAGGAATACCCAATCTCCAACCTCATACTCCAATTCCCTTCTTCTAACGTCGGCATAGGATTTTTGATGACTCTGAGCCGTCTTAAGTCGTTCTCTGATTAACATCACATCCTCCATTGCTTGGTGAACAAGATCAGGTCCAAACAACCTTGTCTCACCAATTTCATACCACCCTATAGGAAACCTGCATCTCCTCACATACAATGCTTCAAATGGTGCCATCTTAATACTAGAATGGAAACTGTTGTTATAAGCAAACTCTATTAGTGGAAAGTGATCAACCCAACTACCTTTAAAGTCAATCACACAGGCCCTCAACATATCCTCAAGGGTCTGAATCAGTCTGAGGGTGGAATGCTGTACTTAGGTTCACTTGGGTACCTAAACCTTTCTGAAACGATCTCCAAAACTGAGAAGAAAACTGCATACCTCAGTCGAATATAATAGAGATAGGTGCTCCATGCAGACGAACTATTTCCTCAATGTACAACTTTGCATAGTCATCTCCTGAATAATTTGTCCTCACAGGCAAAAAGTGAGCTGACTTTGTCAACCGATCCACAATCACCCAAATGGAGTCGTACTGGTTTTGGGACTTTGGAAGTCCTGTAATAAAGTCCATGTTTATCCTCTCCCACTTCCATAAAGGCAAAGCTATCTCTTGGGAAGTACCTCCTGGCCTCAAATGCTCTACTTTCACTTGTTGACAGTTCAAACACTTGGAAACAAAATCAGCTACATCACGTTTCATATTATTCCACCAATACATGGTTTTCTGATCATGGTACATCTTAGTAGAGCCTGGGTGCACAACATACCTCGAGGTGTGAGCCTCACCAAGGATTCTTTCCCGCAACCCATAAATATTCGAAACGTACAACCTACCCTGAAATCTCAGAATACCATCACCACCAATTTCAAACGACATTACCTTTTGTTGACCCACATCTTTCTTGATTTGCATCAAGATGGGATCTTTAACCTGCTTCTCCTTAACTTCAGCACAAAGGGATGACTTAGCTAACTCATGAACAATCACCCCTCTATCTTTGGAATCTAAGAGTCGCACTCCCAGATTTGCATGGTGATGAATATCCTTCACCATCTCTTTCTTCCCCTCTTCAACATAAGAAAGGCTGCCCATAGACAACCTATTGAGGGCGTCGGCAACAACATTTGCCTTGCCCGGATGGTAATGTAGGCTCATGTCGTAGCCTTTCAATATCTCCATTCAACGCCTCTGCCTGAGGTTCAATTGTTTCTGCGAGAAAACATACTGCAAACTTTTGTGGTCAGTAAATATATCAACATGC
>NW_025839136.1:0-3506 GCF_002878395.1 Capsicum annuum | reverse complement strand
AAGTTCTTTCATATCAAGCTTGCTCTCAAGCATTCATTTTATAGCATTTATGTCAGAAATGTCTCTATTGATGATCAATATATCATCCACATACAAACAAACAATGACCTTGTAATTTGGAGTGTCTTTAATGTAAACACATTTCTCACATTCATTTATCTTAAACCCGTTTGCCAACATGGTTTGGTCAAACTTTGCATGCAACTGTATAGGTGCTTATTTTAGTCCATAGAGAGACTTAACAAGTTTGCACACTTTTTTTTCTTTATCAGGAACCACAAAACCCTCGGGTTGTTCCATGTCAATTTCTTTCTCTAATTCTCCATTTAGGAATTTTTTTTTACATTCATTTGATGGATTTCAAGACCATATACCACCGCTAAGGCAATTAACATTCGTATTGACGTTATCCTTGTTACAGGTGAGTATGTATCAAAGTAATCAAGGCCTTCCTTCTATTTGAAGCCTTTTACTACAAGTCTTGCCTTGTATTTGTCAATAGTACCATCCGCTTTCATTTTCCTTTTGATGATCCATTTAGAACCTAAAGATTTCTTTCCTGGAGAAAGATCAATCAACTCTCAAGTATGGTTATTCAAGATTGATTGAATCTTACTCTTTACTGCCTCTTTCTAAAAGGATGAGTCTGAAGACGACATCGCTTCTTTAAATGTTTGAGGCTCATTTTCTAAAAGAAATATTACAAAATCTGATCCAAATGAAGTTGACATTTTTTGATATGTACTACATCTTGGATTCTCATCATTATGTACATCCTCTCTTGGTTCATTTTGAGGTTGTTTAGACCCTCCATTTGATTGTTCATGTTAAGTTTTATATTGATAAATATATTCAAAGAATTCCGCATTATCTGATTCAATTATCGTATTTTTATTGATATCCGAATGTTCGAATTTAGGAACCAAAAATAAATACGTTACTACTCTTAACATATTCTATGAACACGCAGTCCACTTTTTTAGGTCCCATCTTACCCTTTTAGGCATAGGAACTTGAACTTTAGCTAGACCCCCCCCCTCCCCCCATACTTTGAAATATTTTAAGTTGGGTTTCCTTTATTTTCATTTTTATATGGAATTGATAGTTCTTACTTTGGGGCACTCTATTGAGTATTCAGTTAGTTGTAAGAATAGTTTCCCCCCACAAGTATTGCGGTAAACCTAAACTTATAAGTAAGGAATTCATCATTTACTTTAAGGTTTGGTTTTCCCTTTTCTCAATTCCATTAGATTGAGGTAAACACGGGGCCTTATTTTGATGGATAATTATATTTTATAAACAAATTTCTGCAAGTGGGAGATTCACATTCTCCATCTCTATCACTTCTTATCGTTTTGATCTTTTTCTCTAACTAATTTTCAACTTTTGTTTTATATTTCCTAAACGTATCTTGTGTTTCATCCTTACTGTTTAGCAAATAGACATAAAGTACCTAGTGCAATCGTCAATAAAAATTATAAAATACTTTTTCCCACAATGAGATGATGTTGACTTCATATCACAAATGTCAGTGTGGTTTAAGTCTAAGGGATTGAAATTTCTTTCAACAGACTTATACGAATGCTTAGCATACTTGGATTCTACACACATTTGACATTTTGATTTATTGCACTCAAAGATTGGAACAACTTCTAAGTTAATTAGTTTTTGGAAAGTTTTGTGATTGACATGTCCTAATCGTTCATGCCACAATTCATTAGACTCAAGCAACTAAGAAGAAACAAAATTTTTATTAATTGCAACTATCATTACATTCATCTTAAATAGGCCCTAAGTGAGGTAGCCTTTTCCTACGTACACTTCCCTTTTACTAAGTACAATATTTTCTGAAATAAGTACACATTTGAATCCATTTTTATCAAGAAGTGTTATAGAAATCAAGTTCTTACTCAACTCAAGCACATAAAGGACATTGTTGAGAGTTAACACTTTGCTTGATGTCATTTTCAAGCAGAATTTCCCCGTACCTTCAACTTTTGTAGTTGCGGTGTTTGCCATATAGATCTTCTCTTCACCTTAAGCCAAAGCGTATACAACAATCAACTTTTTATTGGATCAAACATGGTGAATGGCACCATAATCCATCCACCATTCTCGAGGATTTCCCACCAAGTTACATTCAGAAAGTATGGCACAGAGATCGTCTATTTCACTCTTGGATTCAGCCATATTTTCTTGATCCTTATTTTTGTCTTTCTTTTGGGCACGAAAATCTGTTGACTTATGACCAATCTTTCCACAATTAAAGCATTTCCCCTTGAATTTCCTTTTAGGTTGATTTCTTCGTTGTTTAGTTTTTTTTTGTTTATTCCAATTGATGGGGTAGTCTTCTACAATGTTGGCTCTACTCATTGCAAAATTTTCTTTCAACCTCCTCTCTGCGGCTTTATTGTCTTCCTCAATGCACAACCTCACAATGAGGTCTTTGACCATCATATTCTTCCTTTTGTGTTTCAAGTAATTTTTGAAGTTCTTCCACAAAGGTGGCAACTTCTCTATTATTGCAACAACTTGAAAGGCCTCGTTCAAAACCAAACCTACAATAAAGTTTATGTGAACATTGAGAACATATTTAACATGTTCAAATAAGGTATTCACTATATTTATACCTTCGATAAGGAGATCGTGGATGATAACTTGCAATTCCTATACTTGAGATATGATAGTCTTACTGTCAATCATTTTGTATTCAAGGAACTTTGCAACATAGAACTTTTTAGTTCCAGCATCCTCATTCATATACTTTCGTTCCATCACATTCCACAAATCTTTTGTTGTCTTCATTCTGCTGTATACGTTGTATAAATCGTCTTAGAGGCCACTTAGGATATAATTTCTTCATAGAAAGTCAGAATGTTTTCATGCTTCCACTACAGCAAACCGTTACTTGTCTGATGTTTCTTCGGGAATTCTGGAGCATCTTCAGATATAAATCTTTGAAGATACAAAGTTATCAGATAAAAGAACATCTTCTGTTTCCAACGTTTAAAATCTACACTCACATATTTTCTAGGCTTTTCCGCTGGTGCCATAGCGGGTGGCGCAGTTGTACGACTGGTTGTAGCAACATTCGTTGCTGCTACACTTTTCACACCATCAGTTACATGACTATCAGTAGTCATCTTTTCTGTCACAAAAGGACAGACAACTTTAGTACATCAAAATACTAATTACAAGTTTGTAGCAACTTTAAACACTACTTGTTTCTATTTAATAATGAAGTTTTTATGTCTTCCAACCGTTAATCGAATGATCTTTAACTTGTGATGAGGTTTTTATGTCTTCAAATCACTTGTTAAGTTTAGGCAGAGTAGAAAGCATAAAGATTTATCTCCAGAAATAAAACAATATAGATTACGAATTTAATTCCTTAAGATTGTTTTGTTTCGGGTACACAATCTGTATGTTATACACTACAATTCAACTTTTGTTCAAGATAGTTTCAAGAACACCACTGAAGATTAACACCTTTAACACAAGTTCAA
>NW_025839135.1:0-1112 GCF_002878395.1 Capsicum annuum | reverse complement strand
TTTCTTTCAGTCATTTTGGAAATTTTTGATTTTTGTTGATTGTTCCTCGGCAATTAACACCTTGGATTTCGATCTTGGTCATTTTGGTTATTCTTTTTGAGTCAGTGTTTCTAGTTTTCATAAATATGACTTCGTGTCAGTTTGAATCATTCAGTGTTCGTTTCACTGGAAAGAATTTCTTGTCATGGGAGTTTCAGTTTTAGTTATTTGTCACTAGAAAAGAACTATGAGGCCATATAGATGGAGCCGATCCTGCTCCTACTTATCCTACAAAGTTAGGTGAATGGAAGAGTAAAGATGCTCGGGTGATGACATGGCTTTTAGGGTCAATTGACCCTTTTATTGTTCTTAATCTCAGGCCTTACAAGACAGCTAAAGGCATGTGAGATTATTTACAAAGGATTTACGAACAAGATAATAGTGCCCGACGCTGTTACTTAGAGTATGAAATTGCTAATTACTCTCAAGAAGATCTTTCTGTTCAGGATTATTTTTCTGGATTTCAGAACTTATGGGCTGAATTTACAGATATTGTCTATGCCAAAATACCGCCCGAATCTCTCTCTGTAGTTCAACAAGTTCATGAGCAAAGCAAGCGAGATCAATTTTTGATGAAGTTATGCTCTGAGTTTGAGATTGTTCGCTCCCACTTGATGAATCGTGACCCGTATCCCTCCTTGAATGTTTGTTTAAGGGAATTACTTCGGGAAGAGCAACGTTTTGTCACACAAAATGCTTTCAAGCAAGTTGATGATATTGTTGTTGCATTTGCTACCCAAGGTAAAGGAAAGGGTAGGGATATGACTAGAACTCAATGCTACAGTTGCAAGGGATATGGTCATATTGCTAACAATTGTGGCAGAAAGTTTTGTAATTATTGCAAACAACAAGGACACATTATCATAGAGTGTCTCACACGCCCTTAAAACCGTAAGGTTAATGCTTTTCAAGCTGGGACAAATGGTTTCACTACTGAGAACTCATCTTCGGGACAAGTTCTTACTCCTGAAATGGTAAGACAAATGATCGTATTAGCTTTTTTAGCTTTAGGGCTACAAAGTAATGATCTTGCATCTAATTTTTGGTTTGTTGATTCTGGAGCTTCCAATCAT
>NW_025839134.1:0-2489 GCF_002878395.1 Capsicum annuum | reverse complement strand
ATGGTTCGTATATATGTGTAATTGTGTATATGTGTATATATTTTTTAAATTCTAATATAGTATATACTATATATATAGTGTATATATATTGTTTAACGTATTTATAATGTATATAGGTGGGTATATAAAATGTATATTGAAAAAAAGTTTTTTTTTTTTATATTTTTGACCGGGTTTGACCGGTTTTTTTAATGGGTTTGACCGGGTTTAGGTGGGTTTGACCGAGTTGGATTAAGTGGGCCGGGTTAGGGTGGTTTTTGATTTTTTTTACTGTGTGGGCCCGGACCGGCCCGGCCCACTTAAACCCCAACCCGTCCCCGGGCCGGCCCTCAACCCGGTTAAATAACACGGGCCGATTCCGGGTTGGCCCGGCTCGGCCCACTTGACAGCCCTAGGTTGAGTGCTTAAAAGACTCACTAGTAAGAAAAGCCGTCGATGTTGACATCAACAGCATACCCTCAACAATGGTTGGAGGTATGTCGATCTATATTTTCATTGAGCTATCGCTCTGTAATCTCTTAACAACTCAAACGATTAGAGCGTCCCATTGAAATGTCTGAAATTTTTCTTGTGCCCTAAATTTTGAATACTCTGCCTGCACAGTACGACCCCGTTAAGATTTTCTATAATACACATAATGATAAATGATCTATCAAAGAACTTATGGCCATGTGTGTTCAAGATGAGAGGGGATTGCTAATGAAAACGGGAGAAAATGTATTCATGACTACTCAATTTCTAGTCATGAATAAGCAAAAAGGCTCAAATATGCCATTGAACTACTAAAAATGGCTCATTTATGCCATCAATTAAAAGTTCGGCTTATTCATGCCATCACCGTTATAAAATCAACCCACCCATGCCATTACTTTTTAATGATGAATTTTTAAAAATAACTTTGTCATGTGGTCTTTTATTATAAGTCCACGCCATTAATTAAAAGAAATCAATATTAATTTCAAAATATTTGAAATTAGTTAGTATCGAGATTATTTATTCCAGCATTTATATCATAATGAAGGGAGAAGTTATCACATATACTTGGCGGGATAATTGGAATAGCAGACTTCTTTTAAGTCGTTATTTGAAAATGATTTTTCAACAATGTATGCTCCACTAATTTGTGATGAGAGAAGTTATCCCATATACAATGCGGGATAGTTGGGATAACAGACTTCTTTTAAGCCGTTATTTAGAAATAATTTTTCAATAATGTATGCTCCCCTAATTCGTGATGGGAGAATATTGGAGAAGCTCTATCGGTACGCCTCTTTCTTTTTCTTGTTTGCCCTAATCGTTGATTGACTTATTTTCTTGCAACTTCGGAGTATATATTAGAGTCACTGGAATTAAAATGTAAGATAGAATTTTTGAGGTTTCTGTTAAGCGTAACATTTATAATGATTTAGAATCAACTAGAAATAGTCAAAGGATATACATTAATCATTATTTCTTCTGATCAGAAAAATAGTTATTGTTGTAGGAAAAAAATACTTTAATGGGTGTGGGTCGGATTATGTTAAATGAACCGGTTGTTTTATGGATCTAAGAAATTTGAAATTAATATTGATTTATTTTAATTAATGTAGCTGATCTCTAATAAAAGGCCACTTAGAAAACAGTTTTTGAAAACGTACCATTAAAAGTAATGACACGGGTGAGCTGATTTTATAACGACGATGGCATGAATGAGCTGAACTTTTAACTGATGGCATAAATGAGCCATTTGTAATAGTTCAATGGCATATTTGAGTCTTTTTCCTTATTTTAATTAATGACGTGGACCTTTAATAAAAGGCCGCGTGGCAAAGCTGTTTTTGAAAACCACCATTAAAAATTAATGGAATGATTGAGCCGATTTTATAACGACGATGACTTGAATGAGTCAAACTTTTAAATGGCATAAATGAGCCATTTCTAATAATTCAATGGCATATTTGAGCCTTTTCCCTTAAAAATTTAATTTATTTTACAAAAAGGATACATTTTTGTATTCCCTTAATATGACAATTTTATAGTTGTTCAAATACTATGTGTGACATGTTTAAGGTCATAAGTTTTAAAAATTATGTAGCAATATAAATGTTATAGTAGTAATAGTAGTCAAATTTAGAGTTTTTAAATCATCCTTTATAAGGTACATTTAGTAAAGTATATCCCTATAGTTAAAGTTTTCTTAAGGGATTGTCAAGTAAGTATATGAAATCACAAAATTTTGAAAGTCTTGATTTCTAATCAAATCATGACTTCATATCGCATGACCTAACAAACCCTAATTTTTTTGCTAAGTAGAATAATGTTAAATAAGGTGAAACGAAGGGTGCAACAAGTAATATGGTTCACCATCATAAGTCGTAATAAATGATTGAAATCCATTATTCTTAATTAAAGATTTTAATTTAGACCTCCGAGGATAAAGACACTCTGTCGAGAGCATCGTCTACAAAAATGAGTCCAAAATTAAATATCAGATATCGAATAGAAAATTC
>NW_025839133.1:0-1313 GCF_002878395.1 Capsicum annuum | reverse complement strand
ACTGCCATGTCTACTGAGATCAAACTTGTAGGCCCCATCAATCGATGTAATCTCAACGCTTGTGCTTTGGATGGATTCCAATACTTCACCTTTTTGGAGATGATGAAAAGTAGAAAATATTAAATTTCGGCAGTAACTACAACCCCTGGGGGCAATTTTGCATCTATGTTATTAGATGAACCGTCTGAAACTGGCTGGAACATTGGAGAATCTAAAAAATTAATAAATTCTCCAACTTCAACGAAAGTCAACACCTTTATGGTTGATGCAATTGGCTTGGACGAGAAGTTTGCAATGATGGAGCAAACCATTGAAACCTTGAAGAAGTCCATTGATGAGAAAGATCATCAAATTGCCCGACTTATGAGCAAGTTAGATCTTTTTAATCCTGGAAAGTCAAATTATAATCTAACACCGCGAGAAAAAGTTGATAGTGAATCTCTTCTCAAGACAAGTGACAATAAATGTGATGATCGATCCACTTTTACGGCTACTCTAACAGTTCAACAACTGCAAGATATGATTGCAAATACCATCAAGGCACAATATGGCAGTCCGTCACAAAGTTTTGTCGGATACTCAAAGCCATATTCTAAGCGAATTGAAGGCTTACCAATGCCAATTAGATATCAACGACCAAAGTTTCAACAATTTAATGGAAAGGGAAATCCAAGGCAACACATCACTCATTTTTTTAAAACTTGTAGTAGTGCTGGCACACATGGTGATCTTCTTGTCAAGCAGTTTGTTCACTGTGATCTTCTTGTCAAGAAGTTTGTTCGCTCTTTGAAAGGCAACGCCTTTGATTGGTACATGGACTTGGAGTATGGATCAATTGATTGTTGGGAGCAAAAAGAAAGTCAGTTCCTAAATTATTTCTATAACACCTATCGTACGGTCAGCATAATGGAATTGACAAGCACAAGACAAAGTAAAGATGAGCCTGTAGTAGATTACATAAATCGTTGGCGAACATTGAGCTTCAATTGCAAGGATCAAATTTCTGAAACTTTCGCGATTGAAATTTCCATTCAAGGGATGCATTGGGGCCTTGTGTATATCCTCCAAGGAATTAAGCCTCAAACTTTTAAAGAATTAGCTGCGTACACTCATGATATAGAGCTAAATATTACAAGTCATAGCAGAGCGTAACCTAATTTTGATCCTAGAAAAGAAGTCATGAAATTTAAAGACTCATCTGAAGATCAAATTGGGGAATCTATACTGACAACTGTGAGTTTTACAAAGGCCTCCACAAGACAAAAGTTAAAAGAGAAAGCTCCAAAGCAACAAATGCGAGAGGTTAAAAATCA
>NW_025839132.1:0-1140 GCF_002878395.1 Capsicum annuum | reverse complement strand
GGCAAGAAAAAAATAAAGATTAAGAAAAAAGCGAAGAATTTAAAAAATTGAGAAAATAAAAAATGAGAGAAAAAATAAAAATAAAATTTGAAAAAAATGAGGGAAAAAAAAAACTGATAAAAATGAAAATAAAAGAAAAATAAAGGTGAAAGCCAAATGAATTAAAAAAAGAAAAAAAAAAAGAAATAGATAATGATTGAGAAAAAATAAAAAAGAAAAAAAAATAAAGGTTGAAACAAATGAATTAAAACATGAAAATAAAATTAAAGGAAAAAATAAAAAGTGAAAATAATAAAAAATAGAATAATAAATTAAAAAATAAATAAAAAAGTGAAAATAATAAAAAATAGAATAATAAAATTAAAGGAAAAAATAAAAGTGAAAATAATAAAAAATAAAATTTAAGAGACAAATAAGTATGAAAAGTTCAAAAAATATATGGGAAAAGGGTCAAATATACCCCTTAACTTTGCGAAAAGGTCCAAATATATCCTCCGTTACAAGTTTGGTCCAAATATACCATCGTTGTTAAAGTTTAGGAGCAAATATATCCTAAACTTAGCGAAAAAGTCCAAATATACCCTCCGTTACAAGTTTTGCCCAAATATGCCCTCGCTGTAAAAGTTTAGGAGCAAATATACCCCTTAACTTTGCGAAAAGGTCCAAATATACCCTCCGTTACAACCCATAACCCGACCCACCAATTTGGACCAACACATAACCCGACCCAAATTTTGTTTATCAAAATTTCAATCTTATAATATTATCGAAATATTTCATCAATTCAATGACTCTTCAAATATTATGTTAATGTTGCATTTTTCTTATTACCAGTGTGTTCTACTTTAAACATTGTGTTGATATTGCATTTTTCAAACTTTGGTTTGTTTTCATGTTGTTTGGTTTTATCGCGAAGGACTCTAATCTACTGAAATATTTTAAAATGCAACATTTAATAAGAAATATCAACACAATATTTGAAATAGAACACATTGGTAATAAGAAAAATGTAACATTAACATAATATTTGAAGAATCATTGAACTGATGAAATATTTCGATAATATTATAAGATTGAAATTTTGATAAACAAAACTTGGGTCGGGTTATGGGTTGGTCCAAATTGGTGGGTCGGGGTATG
>NW_025839131.1:0-1649 GCF_002878395.1 Capsicum annuum | reverse complement strand
AACATTAACAAGTAAGATTTTTTTATATATCCATAGTATTTATGTGATGATATGAATATTAATGATGGACTTGAACTTGTTTCGGTTGATAACTACACTAACATTTGAGGACGAATGTCCTAAAGGGGGGAAGGATGTAACACCCCGTATTCAAGTATGTGTATTGGTCTTATTTATATGGAATTAATTTTTTTTATTTTATTTCTACCGAAATTTGCCCGTTGATGGTTCCATGCGAAGGTTATTGAATAAGCTTTCCAACGATATAAATATTTCCAAAAATGGATAGGTTTCATAAATAATCGAGCACGTTCGAAACTATAAAACGGTGGCCGGGATATTTGGGAATAGTAAATGTGCAGGAAATTTTCCTGCACACAAACTACTGAGGCCAGCCGAATTTTTAGGTCAACTTCAAATGATCATAAATACCTTAATATAATGAACTGGGAGAGCTGCAACCTATGAAAAGAAATATCTTTGAGATTTATTTCCAATGCAATTGGTTTCATCCAAATCCAACATGTGAGAAAGGAGTTATACTCGTTTTACTTCAGCCTATCAAAACAGATTTTTAGGGTCAACTTCAAACGACCATAACTTGTTGTACAGGACGAACAGGGTGGCCTACTTTATATGAAATGAAAGCCCTTTGAATTATCCTTCCAATGATACCAATTTCACCCAAATTTAATATTTGAGGAAAGAGTTATGGTAGATCTACTTTAGCTTATCAAAACAGTCGACCAAAGGACAGATTTGACATTATTTAAATTTTAAAGGCATTTTGGTCATTTCCTATTATATTATGGACAGGAATATATGTATATATACATTTATATGATTTCAAAAACTCATTTTAATCATCAATCATTAAGGAAGAACAAACCCTAGACAAATTTGACCTTTAAATTACTTTTGATTCAACCATAGAAATTCCAAACCAATCTGATAACTGTATTTGTCATCTCGAGAGCTTCGAACGGCGCCTATTATTTGTGCAAACAGGATTTCATAATAAAGAGGTGAATTCTAAGGTATGAATATTGTTTGCCATTGTTCTTTTTCATATGTATATGTGTGATAGAGGATTATATGTATTGGTTAATATTAAAAGGTGATGGAAATAGGATTATGGACTATTTTGCATGGTTTGGTTGTATTGAATTATGGAAAGTGGATATGGTAATTGAGTTATGGAAGGTGGATATGGTAATTTAGTCATGGAAGGTTGATATGGTGATATACTATTAAATTGATGATTATTTATATCTATGGTTCAATTTGGTTTAATGGATTGGTTAGAAGATAAATGAATCCAAATTTGATATTGGAGGATGTTGTATGAATATGCATGGTATATGAATGTAATTGGAGTATAAGAGGGTTAAAGTGACACCCTTTATGGTGTAATTAAGGCTTACTACTTAACCACTATTTTGGTGAATTCAAATAATTGAATTGTGACATTTGGTTGCTAATACTAGATTGCTATATATGTTCATTGTAGATAATTAATCCGAAAAGATGGGAAGTGCATTTGGGACTAGTATTGAA
Organism: Capsicum annuum; assembly: GCF_002878395.1. NCBI lineage: Eukaryota > Viridiplantae > Streptophyta > Magnoliopsida > Solanales > Solanaceae > Capsicum > Capsicum annuum. The sequence goes on along the minus strand of NW_025839131.1, from coordinate 92 downwards.
GGTTGACAGTTAGGTATGTAAAGCATACTCTATACCATATCTTTGGCATGAAAGTGAACAATTGTTCTATTAAGAAAGTTTCCAAATTTATT
>NW_025839130.1:0-4470 GCF_002878395.1 Capsicum annuum | reverse complement strand
GCTGTAAAGAAAGATTGATCTGGGTTGTGCTGATGAAGATAGGGATTCTCTCATTCAGGGGGCACTTGATGCTCAATTGATAGGGGGAATAAGGTGTAGAATGCTATTTATAGGCATCAGTGATAGGAGGAATCGAAGGAGATCCTTGGAGTAAGTGGTAAAGTTGGTGTCATGTGATCAGGAGGTCACAGGTTCAAGCCTTGGAAACAGCCTCTGGCAGAAATACAAGGTAAGGTTGCGTACAATACACCCTTGTGGAGGGGCCTTTCCCCGGTCCTTATGCATAGAGGGAGCTTTAGTGCACAGAGCTGCTTTTTTTTAGTGATAGGGGGATTGGTTGGGCAAACTGGTCTGGCATGTGATCTAGTGGCTTATGTTGTGTTGCTGAGATGAAGACTGTGTTGAGTAGAAATTGCTAAATGCTGAGTATGCTAATTGCTTGTATGGGTTTGTCATTATCAAAAAGGGGAATTGTTAAGTCCTTAGTTTTGATAATTGACAAATTCATAGTTTGGGACATGTTTCTTGGAGTTTTTATGATGACAAAAGCTACTACGCATTAGGGAACAGGTTGGGCTCACCTTTCGCTGTCACAATCAATATTTCAGCTGACACAAAGTACAAAAGTTGGTGAAAAACCGCTTGCTACCTTTTTGCCTCAACCAATGGGATCTCTCCTAGGTTTTCTTGTGTCATAATATATATTGCTCATATTCCTCAACAAGAAAGCCAACACTTCCATATTCTCACAACAAAAATATCTTTCGGAAGTACAAATCAAAGGCTGAAGCTGCAAAAAGGAACTGATCGCTTATTAAGTTGTATTTTTATTTCTGTTGCAATTGAGTCTTTGTAATACTGTTCTTAAACTTTTTGCCTACACTTGCTTATGATTATTGTAGGTGTTGCGGTGTAACCATCTCTTTGTAAATCATTTAGGGTGTGTTTGGTATGATGGAAAATATTTTCCATGGAAAATGTTTTCTTGGAAAATGTTTTCCTGGAAAATAAGTTGGTTTTCTACTTATTTTCTCATGTTTGGTTGATGAGTGAAAAATATTTTTCGAAAAATATTTTATGGTGTTTGGTTGGTGAGTAGAGACTATTTTTTAAAAAATATTTTCTTGTGTTTGATTGGTGAGTGAAAAAATATTTTTTTAGAAAATACTACTAACTGTTAACTAGTATATCAGTGCCTCTAGCAACTCAACAATTTTGTAAGAACTAATTTAAGCATAACAAATAATATCAATATCGAATACTAAAATATCATAATCACTAAATTTAAGCAACTATTAATTAGCAAATATAGGAGACACTTTTCAATATTTTGTCAGGACAATCTCAAGATACTACAATCAATAAAAATATAATGGAACGACAAGCTTATTCAACCTCGTAAAACAAGTTACATCGATAACAAAATAAAATAGGCAATTAACAAAAGTAATATAGGTAAGTCTTCCTCTATGCATATGAAAATAACAATACATTCAATGAACATTGGAAATGGAAAAATTCGGGCTTCAATATTTTTTATTTCAAACAGTGAAAAATTGAAGCAAAGCACAGTGAAAAATATTTTCGAGTAATGTAAATTTTTTAGAAATGTGAATTTTTTTAAGTCATGTGAATATGAGTGTTGTTGGGGTGGGGAAGAGGGGTGGGGTGGGGTCATAAGTCAAATTTTTCATTTTCTGAAAAATGACTTCCCTTGACCCATGAGAGAAGTCATTTTCCCTCAAATTGAGAAAAATGAGTTATTGTGGAAAATGTTTTCCAAACATTTTATTGCAACCAAACAAGGGAAAATAGGAAAATATTTTCCAAAAAACATTTTCCATCATACCAAACACACCCTTAGAGTTAGGTGATTATTTCAAGCTAGAGTTAGCTTGTGGAGTCCAGTTAGAGTTAGCCGAAGGTGAGAAGCAGTAGAGTTATTGCTTGAGTTTCCTTGTAATAGAGTTATTGATAGGAAACAAAGGTTTAGGAGGTTAATCCATGGGAGTTTGTATTCAAAAGTTGCGTGAGTATAGTGGAGCTTAGAAATCCTGGAGGCAGGTTGTGGTTTTTTTCCTTAAGCAAGGAATTTCCACGTAAAAATCTTGTGTTCCTATTTTACTTTATTCCTGCCCTTCTTTTGTTATTTTTTTCGTAGTTCTTGTTGCGTGAGTGTATCTGGGAACAGTTCCCTGATCTGAGGAGCAACCCACCCCAACCTTACACCTTATCACTACTTTATAGGTAGAGAGGTTGATTCCGATAGACCCTCATCTCAACAATAAACCATCCAAAGCAATATATAGAAAAGATGAAATAACTAAAATGAACAAAGTCATGGCAAGATACTATAGACAACCTGACAGATCACCCTAAACATTAGTCATAATCGAAGTGTAAAGGAAACCACAGATAATAACAAACGCAAAGGGCAAGCAACTACAAGAGTAGTTCTACGACTACTTGTATAGCAAAACAAGCCAGAAAACGCGTAGATATCTAACCTCCTATCCTAATCCATGTCCTCCATACCCTCCTATCTAATGTCATGACCTCGGTAAGCTGAAGTTGCGTCAAGTCCTGTCTAATCACTTCTCTCCAATACTTCTTCGGTGTACCTCTGCCTGTCCTACCCCCCCCCAAACCACAACCACCACCACCACCACCACCACACCCACCAGAATCTCCTCTCTGTCTTATGCTTTGACTTGAGTTACCTTCGCTTGTAGAATGCCTTTCTACATTTTTCTATACTAAGCCTCGAATAGGATCTCTCTTTAGCTTGCGAACTGATTTATATGATGTGGTTTTTACTGGAGAATGACCTATTCATGTAGCATAAAAGATGGATTTGTTAAGTCCAAAGTAGGCCTGTGAGCAAAGGAACTCATGACTTGGTGTTAGGAAATGTGTCTTTTCTGTTTCACACAATCCTTTCCATCAATATTTGATATATTGAGGTGTGCCATTGCAGTTTCTTGCAAGTGGAAGATGGAAATGTCATAGATAAGGTTCTAATTGTGCACAGAGCTAATGGCAATTGCTCATACGAATCATTTAATAATCTTACAAGATCTTATTCCTAGCTCAACTCAACCGGTTTGATCTAACTACTACAGTTGTATGAACGTCCATTTTCTCTTTCACGAAATCTCAATGAATAAAATTCAGTAAGTTCGCCCCGCTTTCCCGGTTAGGTTGTTGAAAATTCAATATTTTAGAAAAACGATGATCTTATCAAGAATTTTGTATGTTCTGGACCACAAATTATAAATGGTTGGCAGGTTGGAAATTTAGTTCTTTGCCTCAATGGAGGGACAAATTATGATGGTTATATGTTTTATTTTCCTTCTGAATTGAGAGTGGATAGAGTGATCTCCTTGTTATTTGTAAGAAATATAGAAAAAAACAAATAATTGCTGCCATCTCTTGTTGGTTCAGAGAATCAATTTCATAGAGCCCTTGTACGGGTTGTTCTCTTCTTTCTGGAACTAACTTACTTCTATTTCTCCTCTAAGTTTATAATGGCAGAGGGACTCTTGAGGAAGGAGAAACTGCTGAAGCTCGATTCATTAAGATTCAAGCTGCTTACGAGCTGCTTATAGATGAAGACGAACGGAGAAAATATGACAAAGACAATCGAGTGAATCCCTTAAAGGTGAAAATCTACAATAATGTTGATATTTATTGATTTACTAGTTTCTAGACACATGTTTTGCATGTGGTATCCCGTGTTAATTTTTAAAGAGAAAAGACCCAAATATGTCATCGAACTATTAGAAATGACTCATCTATGCCATATGTTAAAAGTTTGACTCATCTATGCCATTGCCGTTACGAAATACATTCATTTGTGCCTTTATTTTTTAATAGTGCTTTTGCAAAACCATTTTTACCATGTGACCTCATATTAGAGATCCCCATCACCAAATTCAAATCAACCAATATTTCTTAAAATCAAAAATTAAAATCAGAGACATTAAAATAATATTCGACCCACTCTCTGCCCGTTAACATAATACCCGACCCATATTCTCGTTTACTTGAATAACCCTTTACTTTTTCATTTGACTCCATGAGCTGGTTCGGCATATGTATCTGTCCGCTTACCCATGTGCCTTAGGTGGTCTATTGGAAATGTATTTTCTTTGGACTGACTCATTGGAATTACAATTTAGAAACTGCAGAGACATAAAAGATTGATAAGATATTTACTGTGCTTCATGAAATTCAAGTTCACACATTGAAGAATGCATGCATATTCAAAAAGTATTGATCAACTTGGAAATTAGAAACAAAGATTTATAAAAGATTAGCAAAATTACACAATCTCTTGTGAATAAATCCTGTCTTCTAATATTCTAAAAAATGAAGATTTAACTAAAGAAAATTTCTTCCAACGATAAATATACCACCTAATGCATATAATTTGCAAGAACCACACTCACTTCTTGGTAGCACGTAATG
>NW_025839129.1:0-1525 GCF_002878395.1 Capsicum annuum | reverse complement strand
ATTCGATCTAATAGAATGATTTTGCCGTATCCAGACTAATATCAATCTAAGCCATTTCATAAATAAAATGTGACCAATTAACCAACCAACAAAACCACTTGTTACAAATAAGATTTTGTTGTTGCATCGAAAAAAATAAATGTTGACTAATCTAGCTAACATTGAACTTGGTAAAATGAAATGGTTGAATAATTGAAAAATGAGATTATTCAGAAATACACATTGAATGCTGAGATTACGCATTGAATCCTTGGTTTAACTTGTTGATTTATTTGTAGAGTAGATCGTTTGTACTAATAATAATTTTTTTTACATTTTATTTATTTGTTGAGTTATTTTATTTCATGTAATTTCCGAAGACTTCGATTTATTTTATTCTGTCTATGAATATAATTAATTCTGAGTTTTAAACATGTTAATTGAAATGGAGTACTAGATTCAAATATCGCAACAGATAATACATTTGCTGCAACAGACGACATATCTTATCAGACAGATTTAGACATATGTTGCAACATGAGATGCAACAAGTAGGTCATCTGCTGGAAATTATATAACAGGTCTTCTTACTTTTTTTATTTGCCCCAACAGATTACCGATCAGTTGCAACAGATAAGTTATATATTGCAATAGATCGTAAATCTATTGCGACAGACAGACGGGGAACATCTGCATAACGCAACAGATGACCAACCTATTCCAACACATAATCAATCTGTCACAGTAGGTATTATATCTGTTACGATAGATATAAAATTTGTTGCATTATAAAAATTCAACTTTGCCAGACAAAAAAATTATATCCCCTATATGTATAGTGAATTGCCTTGAAATGAAAATTTGTTATCGTGTTCATCTCTGTCTTTGTCTTTGTACATGTTCTTTTTTATACACGGGCTCCGACCATTTAGTTAGTACCCCATATGCCCAGACCCATTGCATCTTTCCCACAATGGTGTCGCACACACCGGTCATTTGTGTGTCGGTTAGCAAACACTCCATGTATGCAAGCGAGTACGGCCCGCACGCTGCACCGGTTGTATTTTTTGGGAGCTGGATGTTCTAATTTTGAACTTCAAAAATCTATGATTCCTTCGCCAAGACTTCAGCCGGTAAATGATCCATCAGCTTACTCTGCGTCAACAACTTGGGCAACAACATCAAGAGTGACTGCATGTGGGTTAAAAACGTCTTCTTGCTGAACATATGTAAGTTGCAGTCATAAACCTTAATCTTTCCCTCGTATAGTAGTATCTCAACAATGAGAAAATGGGTGGCATCCACATTCATGGCTGCAAGGATTTTCTTTGCCTTGGTTCAGCTCTTGTCGTGTGGATATGGCCTCTTCCCTCTAACATATTTAATCGCTTCTTCATCCCATTGGAATGTAGAAACTAACTGGTCAAATCCAAACCAACACCACAAACACCATCCAACACCACCAACAACACCAAAAACACTATCCAACAATACCACGACAGTCAACAAAACACTGAGAGAAAAACTAGGGTTTTCTCGGGTGCCT
>NW_025839128.1:0-1448 GCF_002878395.1 Capsicum annuum | reverse complement strand
TGTGACACTAATATAATTATTTGACAGTCAATCAAATGTTTTATGTTGACATATCATTTTGCGTCCATTTATGAAATATTATTAATTTTCTAATGCGATCATAATAATTAATTAGGGGTCATATAATAAAATTACGATTGAAGAAGCGAAGAGACATATCTTAAATAACTTATAACAATTAATTAGAAGTAATATAATAAAATTACTATAAATTACTTGTGAAAAAAAAGCATAAATGAGCCTCATATAAGACATCAAGTTAATTTAAAAAATTAAATATTAATTTATTATTGTATGTCTATTTTATATTTTTTATCAGATATTATAAATTTTTAATATTTAAATAACCTGTAGTAATTAATTAGGGTTGATATAATAAAATCACGATTGGAGCAGCGAAGAAGACATATCTTTAATGACTTATAACAACTAATTAAAAGTGATCTAATAAAATTACTAAAAAAAATACTTGTGAAAAAGGTAAAAAATGGACCCCATATAAGACATCAAATTAGTTTAAAAAGTCAAATATCAATTTATTATTTGATGTCTATTCTATATTTTTTTATTAAATATTATAAATTTTAATACTTAAATAGCCTATAATAATTAATTAGGGGTAATATAATAAAATTACGATTGAAGCAGCTAAAGCAGGCAGCACAAACACTTATATTAAAGACGTACCTGCGTATTCCCACTTATTATAGATAGTAAAATCAGCCTAAGATTACATTAAATTTTTATTTTAAATTTAGACTTGTAGTTTTTCTATAGTTGAGGATGACAACATAATTACTTTAAAAAAATAAATTAAAACATTCATTTGATTTGGACATCTTCTATAACAATTAATCATTGATGTCTAAAGTATTAGTAATACTATTTTTTTTTTTTTCACTTTTTGGATGGGACATAGCTATTTAATCCATGTGTTTACTAGTAAATGTGGCTCTAATTAATCCACATTCTGATTATGTTTACCTTTTTTGAAACTAAATTATTTTGTGTTTTTCTTTGGTATAATAGCTATTTTGATCCCTTGATTATTGATAATTATATTTTTAGTCCTTGTAATATTTAGTTAAGCTCTTTAAATCAAAATTAATCGAGTTACCAAATTAATGTGACTCTCGTTAATTATTCATATATATTTTATTAAATTTGTTTTATTACTCAATGTTTGAGGATTATACTTCCGATAATAGTCCAAACATAACATATTTCCGACATAAAGAAACTAAAAATATTATATTTTGTTTAAAAAGTTAACTAATATATTGAATTAACATTAGAGTAAAGCATCTAGTATTCCTGAACTATGACCAAATTTGCTGCTAGACATTCCAACTTCACGGAGGGTCCTATTATCCCCAGAACTAAATTTATCGTATATTTGTTATCCTTTTTAGCTGATGCGACACCTTTTGTTAATCTTTTTAGCTAAA
>NW_025839127.1:0-1258 GCF_002878395.1 Capsicum annuum | reverse complement strand
TAGTGCAATAAACATGTGATCCATAATGGTTTTGTATGATGTCCTACGTTACCAATGAACTTGTTTCCACCCTACAAGATGTCAAGACACTCCAATACTTACTTGTTTTCCAAATCTCACATGTTTATTGCACTAATGAATGTCAGAAAGTATCCGGTTACTCAAACAAGATCCATGTGCTATTAATGACTACAAAATGTTTCATTGATATACCAGTAAGTTCCTACTTCATTGTTATGGCATTGATGACTCCGAAACACTTCATTGATGTGCCAATTAGTTCTTATTTTATTGTTATTGCATTGATGGTCTATTTATATGCCTCTTATTGATGTATCATTGTTTAAAAGTATCAAAAATGTGGTGACGACCGAAATAACAATCTTAAAGATTAATTGAACTAAGTGATGGAAGTTCTCTCTTATTGGGTGGTATCCCAGGGGCATAAGCCTATCATGGGTCGATCCTAGTTGATATGTACTGGAGGAAGCCTAATGGTCACAGTACAGTACAGTAATGATTATAAAGATGATAAGAACGAAGGTAAAGTGGTTGAATAAAAATAATGTACAGGTTGTCACAAGTTCTAGTAAGTGTGGTCCACTCCTATTACGATTTATTCACTTGTTTCTTATTTATATTGAGCTCCTATATCATATGTGATTATCTACAGCTTTACATACTCAGTACATATTTCGTGCTGACGTCCCCCACGGGGGACCTGCATTTCATGCTGCAGCACAGGTACCTCAGCTCATATACCGGCACAAGTAAAAGCCAGGATATCCAGCTGCATTTAGTGAGCTCCAGCTTGTTTCAGGGATTTCCGTGTCATATCCAGTTACTTTAGGTATTGTATAGAAGTTAGTTATATGGCGGGGTGTGTCCCGACCTTAGTTAAATTCTGTGTATTGTCTGGAGGCTTTGTAGACCTAATGTATAGTCAAGGTGGTGTCTTGTTAATAGGCGTGATGGATCCAACGACCAAGTATTGTATATACATATATGTGTGTGCTCGAGCTTATACAGGTGATTATTTCATTTTATATGCGACATGATGCTTTCCGAATTTTGGGTTGTCATAGAGGTATGCATGGGAAGTATAAGGTTATGAGTTGGTTCTCCCGGGCCTCCTCGGTTACGGGTGCCAGTCCGCCCCAATAGGATTTGAAGCATGACAGTCTAGATTCACAACTATGTCAGCCTCCTACGACACATCACTAAACCTATAATTCAAGTACTCCATCTTGGTCCTGCT
>NW_025839126.1:0-1436 GCF_002878395.1 Capsicum annuum | reverse complement strand
ATAGTAGCTATAACATTAGGAGCATATCTCGACAATGAATTAAATCGAAGACTGTACTCTCTCACGCTCATATTCCCCTGATAAAGATTTAAAAACTGATCTGCACAGGCCAGACGAATCTCAAATGGAAGATAATGATCAAGAAATACCTCTTTGAACTCTTTCCAAGTAGCTGGGGGTGCATCAATACCCCTAGATCATTTCCAGTCCTCGTACCAATATAAAGCTTCCCCTTTGAATCTATACGTCGCTAACTCTACTGTCTCTCTACCCGTTACATGCATAACATCTAAGGCCCTTTGAATTTTATCAATAAAGTCCTGTGGGTCCTCATTAAGATCTGATCCAGTAAAAGTGGGAGGATCTATCTTAAGAAAATCCTGTGTTCGAAGTCTAGCCGCCCTATCTGTACCACTAGGACCCGTGGTAGGAATGGCTTTCCCTTGAGCTTGCCCAGCAACTATACGAGTCAAAAGTTTCACTACATTTCTAAGATCTTAATCAGCAATATTAATAGGTGGCTCTAGGGATATAGTTCTCCTCCCTTTTATTTCTTCCGGAGTGGAAGAAGTTTCTGATGCATGCTCAGCTGGAGCCTCACTTTGATTAGTTGGTATAGTGGGTGACTTACTATTCCCCTCTCTGGCAGCCACATCTACTTGTTTACCGGTATTCTTGCTTCTGGTAACCGACATCATTACTATAATAAGATAAACAAATGGATTCAGTGGTCAACTATGACTTAATATACAATATAGGCTCTATCGCACGATCTAAGACATGAAGAAAAACAAATAATTCCTAAATGTCCATAGCCTCCTGTTTATAGATGTGGTGCACCACACACCGATAAACAAGACTCTACGTAGACACGGCTTTGCAGACTTACTAGGACGAATTTCTCTAATACCACTTTTGTCATGCCTCAAATCCTATTGGGGTGGACTGGTACCCGTAACCGAGGAGGCCCGGGAGAACCAGCTCATAACCTTATACTTCCCATGCATAACTCTATGACAACCCGAAATTCGAATAGCAACATGTAGCATATAAAAGGAAATAATCATCTGTATAAGCTCGAGCACACATATATATGTATATACAATACTTGTCCGTTGGAGCCATCATGTCTATTAACAAAACACCACCTTGACTGTACATTAGGTATACGAAGCCTCTAGACAATACACAGAGTTTAACTAAGGTCTGGACACAGCCCGCCACATAACTAACTTTTATACAATACCAAAAGTGACTGGATATGACATGGAAAGCCCCAAAGCAAACTAGAGCTCACCAAAAGCAGCTGGATATCCTGGCTCATACTTGTGCAGTGTATGAGCTGAGGTACCTGTGCCTGCAGCATGAAATGCAGGTCCCCCGTGGGGGACGTCAGTATGAAATATGTACTGAGTATGTAAAGCTGTAGATAATCA
>NW_025839125.1:0-2736 GCF_002878395.1 Capsicum annuum | reverse complement strand
TGTTGCTTAACCCCATACTTTACCAATACGACTCTAAATAGCTTGTTACAGAAATGTGATCCTCCATCACTTATGATGGTACGGGTTACCCCAAAATGAGAGAAGATATTTCTCTTTAAGAATACCACAACACTCTTACCTTCATTATCAGCTAGAGCGACTGCTTTGACCCATTTGGATACGTAATCCACAGCAACTAAGATATATTTCATCCCAAATGAGCTCACAAATGGGCCCATAAAGTCAATACCCCAGACATCGAATAACTCTACTTCAAGCATTTTGGACATGGGCATCTCATGGTGCTTTGAGATAGAACCTTGCCGCTGGCACTGATCACATCTTCTTACAAAATCGTAGGCATCCTTGAATAATGAAGGCCAATAGTAGCCACTTTGCAGTACTTTCTTGGCCGTCCGTTCACCTGCATGGTGACCTCCAACTTGGGAAGCATGACTTGCTTCCAGTATGCTAGACACCTCTACATCTGGGATGCACCGCCTAATAATACCATCAGTACATCATCAAAAAAGATAAGGTTCATCCCAGAAGTAGTGTTTCACATCATGCATGAACTTTTTCTTTTGATGAAAGGAGAGATTCTCAGGAATCACTTCGCTTACCACGTAGTTAGCGAAATCTGAATACCACGATAAGTTTTCCACCACAGTTGCTAGAATCTCTTCGTCGGGGAATGCATCATCAATATCAAGCTCGGTCTGCACTATGTGCTCACTCTCAAGTCTAGATAGATGATCAGCTACTTGGTTTTCACAACCTTTTCTATCCTTTACCTCGAAATCGTATTCTTGAAACAGTAGCACCCACCTAATTAACCTTGGCTTGGCATCCTTCTTTGCCATTAGATATCTTAGAGCCGCATGATCTGTATGAACTACTACCTTGGTTCCCAAAAAGTAAGCATGGAACTTCTCGAAAGCATAAACAATCGCAAGAAGCTCTTGTTCAGTAATGGTATAGTTCTTCTGTGCTCCATTCAAGGCCTTGCTCGCGTAGTAGATTGGATGAAATAGCTTTTATCTTTTATGACCAAGTAAAACACCCAAGGCTACACCGCTTGCATCACACATAATTTCAAATGTTAGAGACCAATCGGGTGCTACAATAATAGGGGCTTCAACTAGCTTCCCTTTGAGGCATTCAAATGCCTTCAAGCAATCTTCACCAAAGTAAAACTTTGCTTCCTTCTCTAAAAGTTTGCATAATGGGTTTGCAATCTTGGAGAAGTCTTTAATAAACCTCCGATAAAAACCAGCATAACCGAGAAAACAATGAACCCCCTTCACAAAAATTGGAGGTGGTAGTCTCTCGATAACTTCAATCTTGGCTCGATCAACTTCAATTCCCTTTTCAGAGATTTTATGCCCGAGAACAATGCCTTCCTTAACCATAAAATGGCACTTCTCCCAATTTAGCACTAGATTGAATTCCACACATCGTTGCAAAGCCATACTCAGATTTGCCAAGCATGACTCAAATGACTCACCTACAACCGAAAAGTCATCCATAAACTCCTCCAAGGTGTCTTCAACCATATCAGAGAAAATGGACATCATACACTGTTGAAAAGTGGCAGGTGCATTACATAGCTCAAATGGCATTCGTTTGAATGCAAAAGTACCATATGGGCATGTAAAAGTAGTCTTCTCCTGATCTTCAGGAGCAATGGAAATCTGGTTATATCTAGAATAACTATCCAAGAAACAGAACCATCCCTTTCCTGCCAATCGATCAAGCATTTGATCCATGAATGGCATTGGGAAGTGGTCCTTTAACGTCCATGAGTTTATCTTCTGGTAATCCATACACAACCTCTACCCTATGATAGGCCTGAGTGGAATTAGCTCATTCTTCTCGTTCACTACTACTGTCATGCCTTCTTTTTTGGGCACACATTATACAGGACTCACCCATTTACTGTCTGAGATTGGGTACACCACCCCTACATCTAGCCACTTGATGATTTCTTTCTTCACCACCTCTTGCATAGGTAGATTCAGACGACGCTGATGCTCAATAGTAGGTACGCAATCTTTCTTTAGCTGAATCTTGTGCATACATATGCCAGGACAAATACCAATGATATCTACAATAGTCCAACTAATAGCTCTCTTGTACCTCTTCAAAACAACAATGAGAGCCTCTACCTATTGTTCACCTAAATCAGCAGCAATAATAACCGGCAGTGTATTTCCACTACCTAAGAACACATACCTCAGATGACTGGGTAGCTCTTTCAATTCTAACACCGGTGGCTCTTCAATGGATGGCTTCGCCGGTGGTGAAGGTCAATTCTTAAGGTTAAGGTCCAGCTTCTTGGGGGCATAAGAATACGACCCTATTCCTGTTAAAGCACAGATAGTTTCTTCGTACTCTTTAACATCCCCACGATCAAAGTTCATAAGCACAGTAACCAATGGCTCAACAGTAAGCTGCTTCTCTAAAGATAATTCCTTCTCATCCTCATAATAAACATCAACTATAGAGAACACATTCATATCCTTGGGCTGCTTCATTGATTTGCATACATCAAAATGTACCACTTCGTCATTCATCCAAAATAAAAGCTCATTTGATCGCAAATCAATAAACGCACTTTCTGTTGCGAGGAAAGGTCGACCCAAATTATGGGCACCTCAAAATCCACCTCGCAATCCAAAATAACAAAGTCTGCAGGAAAAATGAAGGTAGAAACCTTTACTAATACATTATATA
>NW_025839124.1:0-1076 GCF_002878395.1 Capsicum annuum | reverse complement strand
AGTCAAATGGTTTTGAAAAGGATTTTCCAATGGTGACTTGGCACACCAGATTATGCCAAGTGGCGACTCTGAATAAAAAATATAAATAATCCTTTTCTGAAACAAATTTTCATTTATTGTCACTTAAATAATAAAACCCTTTCGAACTTTAAACTATAATCTTTTTGGAGTTGTAAAATGGGGTGTGACAGTGGAGAGTGTGTGATGGTACGGGGATTATTGTTGAAGATGAGTGCTTGTGCATTTTCTGTGTGCCTATTTGGGTGTCAATTCTCTTCTTGGAGAAGAATGGAGAACCATGGGATTATCCCTCTCTATCTCTCTCTATGTATTCGAGAATCTATGCGTGTGTGTGATACTCAGTGATGGTATGTGAGTGTGTTCTATGGAGAAAAATGAAAGCTAATGGAAAAATTGAATTCTGATCATGTATGTGTAGAAGAGAAAATGGAGATGATGATGTGGGTTTTTATATTGTTCTTGCTCCCTGAAAACCAAAAAAAATCCATATATTCCCCTCTTTTGTGCGTATATATCCAAAAAATGGAGAAGAAGATGGTGACAAAATGGGTCCCTTTTTTTGTTAGGTATCCTCGTGGGTCCCCCTTCCTTTTGTTGTTTATGTATTATGTGAGGATAAAAATGTGAGTGGGTAGGGAGGTGGAAGCTTTTGATTGGGTAGGTTGTTAGTATAAGATAAATTAGTTAGAGGTATTGTTTTTGTTTATTTTTGTATTTTTGTGGGGAATATTTAAATGGGTCAGGGTACACGGTAGGATAAAGTAAAAATGGGTAAAAACGATATCGGGGAGGGAGGAAATTAGGTGTCTACAATGTCATGCCAAAAAAGGGGAATGATGTGTATGTAATACTCCGACGTCTTCTTAGCTAAATTCCGTCCATGGAAAGTCTAAGCATTAGCTTCTAGAATTATATAAATTAATTTTCATGTGTAATTTCCTAGATTTCAACATTTCATTACGTAGATGACTGAATTAGCTTTCCAACGATCTAAGATTTGTCTAAAACGGACCCTCGGTGAAGAAGTTATGAATAATTTAAGGTTCCAGTCGTAA
>NW_025839123.1:0-7413 GCF_002878395.1 Capsicum annuum | reverse complement strand
AATGAATTCTTCAATCAAATTAAATTGGGGAAAAATACAGATGCTGTCATTGTCTTTTTCCATAGTTGTTATGGTAGAGATGACCCACCAGTGATATTCGTCATCAATAAGATGACTGTTATCGGTAAGGTCTCTTCCTCTCAATGCCTGTATATGTAGATTCTTTAATCAAATCATGCAAAGTTCAGTTGTATATTGGATCAAATTAAAAAATACTAAATTGAAAAAACTGAAATTAATATTATAACTCAATAAAATATTATTAAAATTTATCAAAAGTTTGAGGAATGGAGAGAATCCATTAATATCAAAAATTAAAATTAATGGTGAAGAAAATAAATTCTTCAACAATGGAAGCTTGTGAAGGAAAAAATAGTGGAAAAGGGAGAAAGAATGAGGAAGAGGAGAAGATAGATGAGAAAATTACAAAAATACCCCTCAAAACGCGCTCAAAATGCGTGAGTCACATGTTCATTGCTGATTCAGCAAAAATTGAGGTTCCAAAGTGAAAGATGGTGCCAAGTTGAGGGGGCTGTCAATAGGTTTGGCCTTTATACAACATAAGTGAGGGTAATTTATAAAACATGTTACATAAGATATATGAAAACACATAGGTACGCTTAAAAGACTTTGAAACTATTCTTTTAAACCAAGACTCTCTCTTTTCTTTACTTCTGAGCTAGATGGTACACCCTATAATTCTACAATCCCATGGGCTATAGGAATCCGCCCTTAATTTGACGGCCAAACCCCCAACCCAAGTTTCCTTCCAGAGTTGAAGTTTCTAATTTTACTATGTCACAGGGTACTAGGCCAGTATATAATCCCTTTTTGGGAACATTGTAACTCGTATCAACAAAATATGGTTTCGGGCAATGAGTGTTCTAGGCTCATGCCTTCTTTGGGTAACCACCTACCTCTCTTAAGACCATTTTTATCGCTTTCTAGACATGCATCATTCTAAACTTCAAAATATGAGAATCTGAGGTAAAATCTAAATTATGTTCTATTCTGTATCATCAAGGCATTATCTATTTTGGAATTGTCATATCAAGACTTGCAAGTCATACTTCTCAGCCATAAATTATCAAGTTATAAGCCTTTTAAAGTAAAACAATGTTTACTCCACCAAATCATTAGGTAATACAAGAGAATACGTACGGTGAAATTCATGAAAACTTAGGCAAAGTTCATCAAGTTCAATTCACAAACACGAGGTGGTCAAGTATCTTGTAGCAAAAAATGCAACTCTTTAAATTATCACTTTTGTTTATGTAATTAAGAAAAATGCTCTCTTTTCGTGTCATCATAAATAGTGAGTCAATAAACAATAGTAAGGACATTTGTAACATGCTTCTCAATATAAAATTGAATAGTTCATAACAAGAGAAGAAGTGTAAATCTTCATGCTCTCTATTCAAGTTCCAAACCATAAAGCACATATATAAATATATACCAACAAAATCAAATTTAAAGGGGAGAGGCCTCAGGAGCAAAACATTATATCATTGGAAAGGATTCATAATGCATATTCTTTAAATTATTCTCAAAATCCTTCATGAATATGTGATTTCTAAACCTTAAAAACTTAATAAAACGATTTCACCATGTCCATGTAATTTAGGAAAACTCCATGTACCCGAACCTTAACTCATTTCTTGGAAATCTTGGATTTAAAGGTTGATTCTTAATCTTTAGGAGGAAGAATTAGGGTTTTTTTCTTAATGAATTTGAGTAAATTTGTGCATATAATGCCCCAAAGATGTTTTTATTTACTGTTAACACGATTTGGGACCTTGGGGAAAAGTCTAAACTACCTATAAAAATTTAACTATTTAGCAGAATCTAATTTTTAGGTCTCACTATGACGTGATGACATGCTCATCGCGATACCCACCACGACGCGATGCAATAGCGTTGAGCTACCGGACCTTGACTATTGTTGATTCGTACTTCACCATAATGTAGTAGAGGTCACATCACTATAGTAACTTCAACTTGGTGCTATACGGTGACATTCTATTTTAAAATTCTAAACACACCACAAAACCCGTCTGAATTATCCGAGGCTTCCCTGAGACATCCTTTTTTTGTAATACCCCATACTTTTCCTAGCTTGGTATTGTCCCAAGAATGTTAGAAACTTACTTTGAAAGATGAATCCATTTTTTTACATGTAGAATTTTTAATATTTTCACTTTTTTCCATGTAGGAAATTGAATTAGCTTTCCAAAGATACAAATTTCATCAACATCCGACATCGAAAGAAAAAGTTATGGTCGAAATAAAAAAGGCAGTAAAACCGCCCAAATGTGATGGTGGATGCCGGCGGACCGTCGGACTAGCGGTCCGCCCACGCCGTCACAGTGAGGCTGTGAAACTACCCTCTGTCTAGGAGCGATGACATAGGACAACGGACCGTCACTCAGGCCATCGTAAAGGAGCTAGTGAACCCTTTTTCTTCTTAGGTGCAACGGTCAAGACCAACGAACCATCGACCCAACGACGGACCATTGCACCCAGCGTCACACATCCCGCTCAGTTATTTTTAAGTCATTTTAATGGGGATTTTTGGTATTTTACCACCCGTTTTGACCCCTAATAATATCAGACCAAAGCTTATGCCTTCATTATTCATTCATAATGACAAATTAGGGTTTCTCTCCAAGATCAATCCCCAAGAAGAAGAAACCCTAGATAATTAATTCCAAGCAAAGGATTCAAGTTTTCCTCCACAGATCTTCAGGAAATCACAACCCAGGTATGTATAGTGTTCATTCATGGACTCCTTTCGTCCATGAAGCCCAAGAATCTCTTTTCAAAGTTCAAGTGTATGGATTTTTACAAATTTCATGTTGGGTTTGCTTTTATTCATTTTGATAATAACTAATTGAATTCTAATCCATGTTGGGTGATAAATTTCATGTGGAATTGATTAGTATAGGTGTAGATTCATGTGAATCCATGATTAAACCCTTGAATGGCAAGGTTAGAGTTGAATCATGATGTTTACTTGTTGTGTGATGTTGTCTACATATACTATGCTCACCATCTATTTGATTAAATGCCTTTGTGAAGGAAAAATGACATACTAGTTTGATAATATGAAATCCCCATTCATGTATAAGTTCATACATGTCAAGTGTTTGATGCAATGCCTTAGTCAATGAATTATGAATGTATGTGTGGCCATTGTGGTGCTTTAGAACTTGTACTTTATGAATTCTCCAACTTATCATATTATGGCTTGTTGATGTGATCATGTATTCAAGAAAGTCATGTTTTGTCAGTTTTATGCTATCGAGTCCTGGGGGTACTTGTACCTGACAATTTAGCTGTATGCCTACCGCTTGTGTCATATTTGCATGATACTTTAAGTCAATCCATGATCCATAGAACTCAATTAGTCATGTGACTTAGGAAAACTCAGAAATATGAGTAATCTCAGTGATCCAGTACTAAGTAATCCCGGTAACCTCAGTATTCCTAGTAAATCTTAGTAACTTTAGTACCCTCAGTCAGTCCTAAGATCTCAATAGCATTCCGTCAGTCAATGAAACTCAGTGAATTCAGTTTAGCTCTGCTAAATAATACCATTAGTATTAGTTTAGTTCAGTTAATTTGTTTAATTCATTTAATCATGTTCAGTGTCCATTCAGCTAGGATTAGGATTTAGCACCGAGTGAACCCAAGGTTAGGGACTCTCCTGTTATTCAGTGGAGGGTTTGATCCTTAGAAGCAATCCTTGCATTCTAGAACTACGTAGTCAGCGTAGGTTGATATGTACCCCTATGCATAGGGCTACTAATACATCTCGTTTAGGGTTATTCCTACATAAGGGTTGACAAAAGAGCTTTCTACTGGAGAGGGTTACCTAATAACTTATCTTTACCCATGGCACGGTATTTACACCCTTCCAGTTGGGGTTACAGGATGGAACCTACCAGTTTAGTTTTGGGGCATGTCGGTTAGATGATTTCCTCCTACAGTTTCAGTTTCAATCTCGGTAAAAGAACTCTCATAGTTCTTTAAATTTAGGACTATCAGTTACGGTCAACCCAGTACAGTACAGAACTCAGCTAGTTTTATCAGAACTTAGACTGTCAGATATAGTCTCTCAGTATCAGTATACTAGTTATACAAAAGTCATGTTATCATTACTCAGACTCATGACTGTCAGATATAGTTAACCAGATCAGTGCTTCATAGTCAAAACTATAAAAAACAATCATTCAAATATCCATGTCAGTAAACTTAGTTGTCATCCTACCAGTAGTACAGTTATTTTGTATTCCAGTAATAGAAACACAGATATCAGTAAATCCATGCTAGCAGTAGACTCAGCAGCCAGAACTCTGTATTCAGTCCTATTACGATCTTAGTTACAGTCACATAGTCATGCATGTATTTTCATATTCATGTTAGATAGTCAATTACTATTGTTCATGCATATGAACCCCTTGCATTCAGCCTACCTCACTTGCTTACCAGTACATTCAAAGTATTGATGCATTTGCGCTATGGTGTCTTATACCATAGCTTTAGTAGCATGAAATCCAAGACATCAGTAGCATCCCAGTTCAGCAGTCAGATTGGCAGTAAGTCCTCATCCTTCGAGGACATAATGATTACCTTATTATTTTAGTTTTATAGTTTACTTCAGTAGTTGGAGTTAGTTGGGGACATATCCCATCAACTCCTTATTCAGACAGTTTAGAGTCTATCAGACTATCATGCTTTGTTAGTTATTTCAATTGTTTTGGGTATTTCATACCCCATCCCAGATGTTATATTTTATCAGATTTTATGTTACAGTTTGAACCTTTTGGCCTTTCAGTTCATGTTTCCATATTATACAGTATATCATGCAGTATACAGGCACAAATATCAGTCATGGGTTAGCTTGTAGTCCTTCGTGGTCATGTGCACCGTGTAGCATTTTGGGTACCAGATTTGGGGCATTACAAACTTAGTATCAGATCCTAAGGTTCAATAGAGTCCTAGGAAGTCTAAAAGCCACATCTAGTAGAGTCTTGTGCATGGGTGTATTCTGCATCACACTAATGTGCAGGTGGCTATGAGATGCTTAGGAATAGTTTCCCTTCTTTCAGTATTTATGTCATGACAGTCAGCATAAGCTCCAGTTAAACTCTCAGTTTAATCCACTTTTTCCCTTCGTTTATAGATTATGCCTCCCAGAAGGGCTAGCAAAGGGGGAAATAGAAATCAATCAGCACCTCAGCCCATCCAGCCAGGTCCTCTGGATGAGCACGTCTCTCATATAGAATTCAAGACTACATTCACTAATTTATCTCATTCAGTCACAACTCAAAATGAAGAACTAGCCACTATTAGGGCCAACCCAGGGGCCAATGCTACGACAGCCAGGATTCAGGACTGTACCCAAATGAATCCTCCCCTATTCATTAGTTCTAAGTCTGAAGAGGATCCATAAAAGTTCCTAAACTAGGTTCATAAAGTCACAGACATAATGGGAGTGACTTTCAGTGAGAGCATAGAGTTAGCCACCTATCAGCTATAAGACGTAGCCTATACATAGTATAAGTAATGAAAGGTAGATAGGGGTACAGATACAGAGCTTATAGAGTGGGAAGAGTTTTCTATGACCTTCTTAGATAGATTTTTTCCCCTAGAATAGAAAGAAGACAGAGTGTTAGAGTTCATAAATTTAAAAAAAGGAACCATGAGTGTGAAAGAATACTACATTAAGTTCACTCAATTAGACAGGTATGTTCCCCATGTAGTAGTAAATAGCAGATCCAGAATAAGTAAGTTTGTGTCAAGGGTATCGGGTAGAGTGGTAAAGAAGTGTAGGACAGCGATGTTGATCAACGATATGGACATATCTAGGCTTATGATATATGCCCAACAGATGGAGGAACAAAAGCTTAAGAAGAAGGAGAGAGAAAATAATATGGCCAGAACAGGTAGTTATAGCTTTTCTTAGCTGGGGTTGTAGGGTGGTAACCGTTCTCAGCATAGTCAAAAATTTTCAGTCCCAATTCCCCCTTCAGCTAGTACACCAGGCTCTAAGGCCCAAGGTAGTGAGAGCAGGATTTTTTACTCATCCATTTTGCAAAGAGTATAGTAAGTATTATAAGGTGGTATGTAGAGCCGGTAGTAATATGTGTTTCGGATGTGGTAAAGTAGGTCACAAAGTTTGAGATTGTCCTAAACCCTATCCTTGAAGTTGGCATGGTTATTCTTCAGCTTAGTCCAGTCAACCAAAATGGCAGGGTGCCAATTCCAGTGCTATTAGTGGGCAACGCCCAAACAGACTCTATGCACTTCAGTTCCGGCAGAATTAGGAAAGTCCTCCTAATGTAGTTACTGGTATGTTACAGATCGCTCATTTATATGTTCATGCTTCTTTAGATTCAAGAGTTTCTTTTATTTTGAAATCTTATATAGAAGTTAAACTTTGGGGTCAGAAAGTCAAGTCTTCATATTCTAGTTATAGTTCCAATATATGTAGATAATCAGTAAGGGAAGACTATTTCTAACCCATTCATGTCTTAGTATAAAGTTTCGTACTACAATCATCACGATATTACGTATGCTACCCATTTCAGTTCCACAAATACAACTAGTATTTGCACGCTTCTCATAGAATAATGTGTATTTCAAGTTCTTAGTATGAGGAATTACAATTCACTCAGTATTATGAATTATGTCCCATGAACACAGAAATTCCAGACTCAGGTCATACAGTTCATGACTTATGTACTCATGTAATGTTTTACATTCTGTCTAGTCCATATGATTCATGATCCTCCCCTAGTGATTAGCCAAACTCAGTTTATGCCATGTATACTCTAAGTTTAGATTCCGCGATAAATCTATGGCATTGATGTTTTGTCCCTTAATTCGCAGTTACAACATCAATTTAGTAATTGATATTCTATAAAGGACTAGGATATTCCTATGTGACCATGGCTATCCATTATAAGTAATTAGCCATTAGGATTTAGCTTTTTAGTAACAGTATCGACCTTAGTTACTAGCATTCGATACCTGTATGAGTCTCAATTATAGACTTAGTTACAGTCTCTACTACAGTCTTAGTTATAATGCCAGCTTTAGTTTAGTAATCAGATCAGAAACTCAGTTCAGTTCCAGACTTGCTTGACCAATGCTATAGTTATCAGTTACTCAGTCAGTAGTATTTTAGTACCTCAGCCTACAGAATGTTTCAAAATCCTGCTAGACGCCCCACCTTGCATTCACGAGGTGATACAGTTTTGCTTATTCTTGCTCAGTTGCCTCATGTTAACCAGTCAATCATTACCTCCATGCATAATATTCTATAGACTCAGTCCAGTTATTCAGACTAAGTATAGACCAATCTCACGTGCTCAGTATTCATCTATCAATTATTCAGTTAATCAGATA
>NW_025839122.1:0-2297 GCF_002878395.1 Capsicum annuum | reverse complement strand
TGTACATGCTTATATCACCACAAAAGTTTACAAAATAACATTTAAAATTATGATTCTTGAACTCTATGAACGAATTGAATCCATAGATGAACACTACGCATACCTTAAAGCTTGATCTAGAAAGAGATCTAATGTGTCTGAAGGTTCCTGAAGAAATCCTTAGGCTTGCCCTTGATTTTTCTTGACTAGGGTTTAACCCCTTTGGGAAAGAATGTTCTTGTTCCTGAGGAGATGATCTTGAGAAAAAATCCTAATCTTGTGGTTGAAAGTGTATGAGAGAGCTCTTTGAGATGTTTTAACTAAAGAGAATGGATGATAATACGTTCCTTGAGGGTTATAAGTTGTGAAAAGTGAAGATAAAAGACCAAAATACCCTTATGAAATAAATTTCTAGTTGCTGAAAATAAAAGCTGACGACATTTATGACAAGGCATCAAAAATGTGGTAAGCCGTCAAAAACGTCGTCACACAGAAGTTGGAGTTGATGGTTTCTTCCTAAGTCTAACGACCTTTATGGTAGGGCATCACAAATATGGTAAGCTACCACGAATGTCGTCACTTAGGAGCTGGTTTCTGCCTAAGGCTGATGACATTCGTGGTAGGGCATCATAAATGTAGTAAGCTACCACGAATGTCATCACTTAGGAGCTGGATTCTGCCTATGGCTGATGACCTTCATGATAGGGAATCACAAATGTGGTAAGCTACCATGAATATCATCAATTAAGAGCTGGTTTCTTTCTAAGGCTGACGACCTTCGTGGTAGGGCATCAAAAATGTGGTAAGCTACCATGAATGTCGTCACTTAGGAGCTGGTTTCTGCCTAAGGCTGACGACCTTCTTGATAGAGCATCACAAATGTGGTAAGCTACCATGAATGTCATCACTTAGGATTTGGTTTCTTCCTAAGGATGACGACCTTCGTGATAGGGCGTCACAAATGTGGTAAGCTACCACGAATGTCGTCACACTATTTCCAGCCTGACATGCTGGAGTAAAATTGGAATAACTCTTTGCTCCGATATTGGATTGAGGTGAAATTGGTATTTTTGGAAATCTAATTCAATTATCTATCTGTTTATAGGTCATGAGCTATAAAATTCCAAGTATAATGAGAGATATTACCATTTAAAGTTAACTATACCAATATCTTTCTCAAGAATTCAATCGGTAAGGAATGTTTTGATTCGTCTGATAGCTGGGAGTTATTTGAAGCCTTAATATACATCTAAATTACTCATAATACTATAAAAGAACCCTGATGTACTATGCATGAGCTTGGTACATGGCTCTAATATTGGTTTGGATTTTTCGGGGTATTACATGTCTAAATAAGGAGTTGATGAGACATCTCCCAACTAACTTTAACTACTGAAATAAACTAAGTACTATAGAAGTGAAGTAATCAAATCATAACATCCTCGAATAATGAGGACTCACTACTGACTCTGACTTCTGAAACTGGAATGCTACTGATGCTCATACTTATGAACCTATGGTATAAAACACCATAGCGCAAATATGTCAGTATGATTGAATGTACTGGTATACTAGTGAGGTAGGCTGAATGCAAAGGGTTCATATGCATGAAAAATACTAACTAACTGTATAACATGAACGCGAGAATACATATATGAATAGGTAACTGTAGCTGAATTCATGATAATACTGACTACTGAGTCTGAATACTGATATCATGAGTTACTAATAAATAATGTAACTAATACTAAGTGACTGTATCTGACAGTACAGATTCTGATGGAACTAGATAAGTTCTGTACTATACTGGGTGACTGTATGACAGCTTACATTCTATAGAATAATCTAAGTTCTATTACTGAGACTGAGACTGAGATTGTAACTGTGGGAAGTAGCCCTTTAATTGACATGCCCCTAATAAGCTATTATATCTGAGTTGGGGTCCAACCTGTAACCCCAATTGAAAGGGTGTCAATATTGCACCACTGGTAAGGAAAAGCTGTGAGTGATCCCTCATCTAACAGGTACTCTAAGAAGAATGGTTGGACCCTTATTTAATAGGTTAATCTATCTCATCTACCCTCAACTAGCAGGTTTGATGTATCAACCTACGCTGGCTACATAGTTTAGGAGTGCAAGGATTTCCTCTAAGAATCACACCCTCTAATAACAGGTGAGTTCCCATCCTTGAGCTCACTCGGTGCTGAATCTTACTCCCATCTAAATAGATATTGAACTGAATATACTGGATGAACTAGAATGAGTTTACTGAATTTTATTGACTGATGGAATATTACTGAGATCTGATAACTGACTGA
>NW_025839121.1:0-1858 GCF_002878395.1 Capsicum annuum | reverse complement strand
TGATGTGTTATTTATTTTATTGTACGCTCTCTTTGCTATTTCTCTTTATTTTGTATTTTATATAATTTTTTTATTTTCATAAGTTTATACTTTCTTTTGGTTCAAAATAATAACATCTTACTTTGTGAAATTCTGATAACTTATAAACAAAAATTTTTCTCTATAAAATCAGTTTTACGTCTAAATATACATATTAAAAAGAGAGAGATTCTAAATATTTCTTCTGTCTATATTATATTAATAAAATTATTAATATTTTATCGTCTTTAATGATTGCGCGAAGCGCAAACAAAGTTCACTAGTTTTTTAATATTATTTGAAGCTTACATGGAAGGATTTGTAATGAAAAATTCATGCAAAAAAATATATCTACACATTTTAAGTATATTAAAGGTCAAAAGGAGGATAAAAGAATAATTACTTCCAACAAAGTCATAAGTTTTATTATTTTGAATCAATAGAAATTAGAAACTTACGAAAATAAAAAAATTCATATATAAAATATAAAATAAAGATGAAACCTATGAAAAATAAAATATTTTTTGGTTATTTTTGATGATTGGTGAAAAAACTCAAATGACAAGATGCTCTTACAAAAATCCTTTTCAAGTCTGCTCCTCTATACATGCATCGACAATCAGAGCACCTGTATAGCACAACATGTGAACTTACAAAAATAATCATAACTTTTTCTCGAAAAGTAATTACCACATATCCTATAAACATTCAATTGTATTTAATACAAATATTCATATTATGAATTCTTTTATAATTTACACATTTCCAAAATAGAACAAACAGTATACAAGAAAATGTAACTCCGTTAATTTTGTCTATTGCCTAACTTTATATCGATATGTTCTTCGAAGTCATTTGCAATTTCAAAGTAATAATATACATTTGAGAGGATAAAATTCATTCCAATCAACGTTTAGATACAAATAAATTTTTATTATCACTATTTTAAACATCTAAAAAAAAAGGATATAATTGTGAAAAAAAAATTAAGCTTTTACTTGTACTTTGTTGTGTCTTTCTTTCTTTCGTCGAAATTAATTTATCCAAGCATTTGGAGTAAAAACTGAATTATATTGTTGAAATTTCAAAAGATAAATATTAAATAGGAGATAAAGAAAGAATCTAAAGAACTGAAAGAAGAAAGAAATGGAACTTTTTCTACATTAGGTTAATCACAATAGAGGAGAAGAGTTGCAAAATAAATATTTAGACTTAAAAAATTGTAAATGCTTATTTTTACACAGTTAAGAAACATGAAACGATGAATTAATAATAAATGATAGTTATTGTGGTATTTGCTCATGCAGCAATTACATTGAACACAGGCAGAAACGAAAAGCATGAGAAAAAAAAAAGAAGATAAAATAAATATATTGTATTAAAATGAGAGAAAAAATTTTAAAAATTGAGAAAAAAGATAAATATAAATGGAGTTCATAGAGGGTGCCACATCACCTCTTCTGTGAGCTTCCTTTATATTATATATAGATTGTTTCAATCACACATTTATATGTTAGGTTTCAAAACTATTACAACCATATTAAAAGCATGCAAGTACTTCAACTTCAATGTTTGCTTATTGAACTTGAAGTTTTTCTCAATTCTTTCAAGAGGTAGGTCATCAATAGATTTTTTTTTTTTGTGTTTCTTATTTCAAGATATCAAGATCGTTATTATGTTGTTGACAGTAAAAAACAAAGTGTTTTAATACACCACTTATTTTGATTTCTTGCTCAAACACATTTAATCTTAGAAACAAACGAAAACATAATCAAATTACATAATAATTTTTCTCAAAATAAATATTCAAAAATCATATCTAAGCACTCAAAAACCCAAA
>NW_025839120.1:0-1102 GCF_002878395.1 Capsicum annuum | reverse complement strand
AGCAAAGACTTATCCCCATTTTATTCCAGCATGTCAAGCTGAAAAATAGTGACGACGTTTCTAATGGGCTATCACATTTCTAACGACCTTTTTGATGATGTCGTCACATTTTGACGATATTTCTGAAAACATCGTCAGTCCTAGGTAGAAAATCAAGAATTTGGACCCCTTTGTGACAACCATTCATGATGGCCTATCATAGACCGGATGGCCTGTTATGGATGGCGTCAAGTATATTTTTCCAGCAATTCAAGGGTGTTTTTGCAAGGGTATTTTGGTCATTTCTCACCTTTTTTAAGCCTCTACAAATATCAGGAACCCTCATTCAACCCTAATTCAATCATTTTCTTTCCAATTCTCTCAAGAATATCTAGGGTTTCATTCAAGAACCCTAATCTTCCAAAATTCAACCATAAATTCTTCAAGGTTTCTTCAAGAATCAAGTTCCTCATAGTGTGGTCTTCAAGAATTTATTTATTTCAAGTGTGGATAAAGTTTCAAGCACTAAAGTTCATTCAATTTCAAAGGTTAAGGCATGTAGATTGTTATTCTTGGGTCCCTTTCATCTAAGAAGCTCAAGAACCCTTTTTAAAACTAAAAGATTTTTATGTTTATGAGTTGTTAATGGTTTGTATTAGTTGAAATGAATGTTTAATGTATTTTTGAGTTTTGATTTATGTTTGCCTACAAAATTTATGAGCTTCGACGCTAGTAAGAGAAATTCATGTGATGTTTGTGATAGACCCTCTTGAAGTTGTTTTTCCATGTGATGTGTTCATGACTTTTGAGTGTAGAATGGTTGAATAAGTGAAGAACGTTTCCCATAGGTTTGATAAAGATCTTAGGTGAAGCATAAGGGCCACTATAGTATGTTAAATAGGATACCCCAAATTGTGAGCAAGTCCATGCATGCCCAGTGTTTAATAAAAGGCCTTAGTGAGTGAAATGTGCCAAGATAGCATGAAATTCCCAATTAGGTGTAAAATCAGTCATGTCTAGTGGTTGTTAAAAGACCCTAGTGAACAAGTCGAGATATGATAGTTGTAAATTCCCCCAATTATGTACTCTTGATATATGTTAAGCTTTTAATACATGCCAAGTG
>NW_025839119.1:0-3589 GCF_002878395.1 Capsicum annuum | reverse complement strand
AACTAATCATGACTGACACTGTAGTTTTGATAACATGGGTGACTGTACCTGACAGTTCTAAATCCAATGGAATTATCTGATTTCTATACTATAGTTAAATTGACCGTATCTGACAGTCCTGATATAATGAAATCTTAAGAACTATATGAGTTCTTTTACTAAGACTGATGCTGAAACTGTGGGAGGTAGTTTTTTAACCGACATGCCCCATATATGCCATTATGGCTAAGTCGGGGTCCAATCTCTGCCCAGAATGGAAGGGTGTCAATACCGCGCCACTGGTAAGGACAATGTGTGAGTAACCCTCATATAATAGGTAACTCTATTGAGAACGGTGGGAACCCTCATATAACAGGTTAAGCCACCTCATCTACCTTTATATAACAGGCTGTGATGTATCAACCTATGCTGGCTACATAGCTATAGAACGCAAGGATGACTACTAAGAATCACACCCTCATATAATAGGTGTGTTCCCCTCCTTAGGTTCGCTCGGTGCTAACTTCTACTCCCATCTGAAGAGACTGAACATGAGTAACTGACTGTACGTAGACTAAGCTTACTGAATTCCGTTAACAGATGGAATACTTCTTATATCTGATAACTGATTGAGATCATGAGGTTTTCCTAAGTCACATGACTGACTGATTTATATTGATTCATGGCTTGATTTTGGAGATCATGAAACATGACAAGGCTCTAGGCACACAGCTATATTTTTTTGGTACAAGTACCCCCAGGACTTGATGGAAGAAAACTGACGCACATGACAGACTTGAGCTCGTGACCAACATCAACAACCTATAATATCATAACTTGAGGAATTCCATGAATTGCATGGATATCATACATTTTGTACATAAGTAGGATTTGCAAGTAAGCATGGCATAATCTCATAAGACTAGTTCATGAACATCCCAACAATATTTACAAGACACAACATCAAGATGAAAATCATTGGAACATACATGCATATCATGAATCCTTTACTTAGTCACAATTTAGCTATATTATATGATTTCTAGTTCCTTAGACATTTTATCAAACACCTTGCATGCACTCTTTTAACGCATAGGTATATTTATCAATTCGGCCATCTTAATCCATCCAAAATTTATGGGTTTCAACTAACCTATTCACATTCTTCATGAAAACACATCAAGATACAACCTTGAATCTAAACAACATTCATCAACATGAATATAGTCATAATACAACAAAGAAACCACAATTTATAATTTAAAACATGATTCTTGAGATCCATGGATGAAAGGGACCCGTGGATGAACACTACGCATACCTTAGTGATTAAATCTTGAAACAGATCTAATGTTTCTAAAGGTTCTTGAAGAATTACTTAGGCTTGCTCATGAGGAGATGATCTTGAGAGAAAACCCTAATCTTGTGGTTGAGAGTGTATGAGAGAGCTTTTTGAGATATTTAACTAAAGAGAATGGAAGATAATACGCTCCTTGAGGGTTATGAGAAGTGAAGAAAAAAGACCAAAATATCCTTACTAAAACATCCCTCAATTGCTGGGAAAAATAGCTGACTACATTAGTGATAAGCCATCATACTGGTGAGTCGTCACGAATTGTCGTCATAAAAAGGTGAAATCTTAATTTTCTGGTTAAAGTTGACGACATTTATGATAGGCCATCACGGGCGTGACGGCTTGTCACAAAATATCATCATTGGGGGTAAAAATCTGCCCAGGGCTGATGACATTGGTGATAGGCCATCACGGTCATGAATGTCGTCACTCAGTTTCCTAGCCTGACATGACGGAGTAAAATGGGCATAACTCCTTGCTCTGATATTGTATTTAGGCAAAATTGATATCGTTGGAATGATAATTCAATTATCTATCTGTTGGTGGGTCATGACCTCATATATTAATAGCATAATGAGAGATATGCTTGTTTGAAGATGAGTATACCAATATCCTTCTCAAGAATTCAATCGGTAAAGAAATGTTTTGATTCGTCTATTAGCTAGGACACTTTTGAGGACTTAAAATGCATCAACCTTGATCATATCACTACCAAAGAACTAAAATTTATTACTCATGAGTTCGAAGCATGATCCTAAAAATGTCTGAACTTTTGGGGTATTACAACTGAGTAGACTAATAAAAGAAGACAACTAACAATTTTTGTTTCATTATGAATATAGGCAAAGACAAAGGAAAGGCAGAAGCCTAATTCTCTCAAGGATAATTAAACAAATTACTAAGCAACACTCGATTCAAGTCACTAACAATGTTGGAAAATCCAAAATCAAAAATACTAGCCTTCGGACCTCACAATCTCATTAGTTACGAGCCATCTAATCTTACTTTCAAACTGAGATCAGATGGAAGGGTGGACAAACAACAGACCTGCCTGATTGATAACCTATGGATTTCCTACCAAAAAACACCTAGACACATTACATATTTTGTTTTAGTTCTAAATGCTTTAAGTTATTATTTTACCGAGAAAATCAGCACTAGATTATGCCCGTAGAAATTTAGGGCCAAATTATTATATTACTTCAGCCCTAATACCATCTATGAAAGAAGTTCCCCAATATAATATTAAAAAAGGCACAAAAAAATTTATATTTGTGATCATTGTTCTTCTATGACTGAAGTTTTTATAAGACTAAATCACGCCAATGAGGTTTTAAGACAAGATAATGAAAACCTTGTAAATAAAAAAGGACAAATGTTAGAACATATCGGTATTTTACAAGATCGTATTAAGATTTTTCAATTTGAACTATCACAACAGACTCAGCAGATTTATGAGACTCAAATAATCCCAAAAAGTTCTCCATCTTATTCAAAAATGGAAAAACTTACTATATCGGGTAAAGATATAGCTAGTCCAACTCAAACGGTAGCAGGTAAAGACTTCTCAAATCCGTTAATGGGTGTGCATTCCCCAATGAATGCAGAAAGACCTACTGTATCGGGTAATGATACAGCTAGTCCAGCTTAAACGGTGGTTGGTAAGGACTCATCAAATCCGTTGACGACTGAAACTTTGCCAAAAAGTTCAGGGAGAATACTCCCAGCCAATTTCAAGACCACAGGTAGTCAGACAATAGACGAAGGAAGTTCTTCCCAGACTAAGAAGGGTTTTTCTTTAAGAAAAAATAAAAATAAAAAAATAAATATAGAAAAAATAGTAGTAGACTCAATAAAAAAATTGTCAGCAGAGCAACTACCCAAAGAAATAGCAATGAATTCAGAACCACCAGAACCAAGATCCAGAATTCCAAGAGAACAAACAAGACCACCCATAATGGGAATAAGACTGGGACTATCAGACGAAGAAAGTGACGAGTATGATCGAGACTATAATTCGGCCATGGATCAATTTGCCCAAGGCCCAAATGCAGACGATGATTCAGGAATGGATTTTGACTCAGAAGCATTCATAATCTGGATACGTAAGCAATGACGATATTTACAACAGACAAAATAAGAGACGTATGCAATGATATAACAGATAAATAAATGGACGGATGGAAATTAAAGTAAAGATATAGCCATGTGATCGTGGGACCTATCCAAAGTCTTGCAAAAATTTTATCAAGCACA
>NW_025839118.1:0-4419 GCF_002878395.1 Capsicum annuum | reverse complement strand
GGTAGTTTCTCTATAACTTTCACCTTAGCCCGATCAACCTCAACCCCTTTTGCTGAAATCCGATGTCCAAGCACTATGCCTTTCTTCACCATAAAGTGGCATTTCTCCCAGTTCAACACGAGATTGAATTCTTTATATCTCTGTAGTGCTCTACTCAAGTTCACCAAGCATAATTCAAATGAATTACCCATTACAGAGAAATCATCCATGAACACTTCTAAAGCGTCATTCACCATGTCAGAGAAAATAGACATCATGCACCTTTGAAATGTGGCAGGTGTATTACATAATCTGAACGACATTTGCTTGAATACAAATGTTCTAGATGGGCATGTAAATGTTGTTTTCTCCTGATCCTCAAAGGCAATCGAGATCTGATTGTATCCTGAATACCCAACCAAAAAGCAATATCAACCTCTTTCTACCAAATGATCAAGCATTTGATCCATGAAGGGCATTGGAAAGTGATCTTTCAATGTCCACGAGTTCAGCTTCTGGTAGTCTATGCAAACTCGCCTCTAAGTTATTGGCCCAAGTAGAATTAAGTCATTCTTTTCATTAGAAACCACATTCATGCCTCCTTTATTAGGCACGCATTATACTGGACTCACCTACTTACTATCGGAGATCGGGTATACTACCCCTGCGTCTAGCCACTTTATAATCTCCTTTTTACCACTTTTTTCTTAGGTGCATTTAGTCTGCGTTGATGCTCAATAGTCGGTATGCATTCTTTCTTTAGCTAGATTTTGTGTGTGCAAATGCTCGGTAGAATACCAATAATATCCATAATCGTCCATCCGATAGCCCTCTTGTATCTCTTAAGCACAGAAATAAGGGCATCAACCTGTTGCTCTACCAAGTTTGCTACAATAATAATTGATAAGGTGTTTCCACTGCCTAAAAACACATACCACAAATGGCTCGATAATTCCTTCAGTTCCAATACCAGTGGCTCCTCAATATAAGGTTAGGCCGGTGGTGTTGGACGATTTTTAAGGTCAGAGTCTAGCTCTTGGGGGGAATAAGAATACAACCTCATTTTTGTCAGTGCACATACAGTCTCATTATATTATTTAATCCCATTACTATCGAAGTTCATCAAGACTGCAGCTACTGTTTCCATACCAAATCTCTCTTTAACCGATAGCTCTTTCTCATCTTCATAATATACATCAATGATTAAAAAGACACTCATCTACTTTTTCTACTTTATCGATTGGCAAACATCAAAGATCACCTCTTCATCATTGAGCCTAAATTTCATCTCATTATCTGCAAGCCAATCAATACACTCTCGGTTGCTAAGAAAGGTTTACCTAAAATTATGGTTACTTTGAAGTCCACCTCATATTCTAGGATTACAAAGTCCGCTGGGAAGATGAAACTAGCTACTTTCACTAGCACATCATAAAGTATTCCAACCGACTTCTTCATTGATCTATCCACCATAAAAAACCATATGTTGGTGGGTGTCGGATCCCCCAACCCTATTT
This sequence comes from Capsicum annuum, assembly GCF_002878395.1. Classification (NCBI taxonomy): domain Eukaryota; kingdom Viridiplantae; phylum Streptophyta; class Magnoliopsida; order Solanales; family Solanaceae; genus Capsicum; species Capsicum annuum. The sequence goes on along the minus strand of NW_025839118.1, from coordinate 2,923 downwards.
TCTTCAAAACCGCCAATGACATCAGATTAATACTTGCCCCAAGATCACAAAGGGCCTTTGCAAAATCAAGCTATCTAATAGTACATGGGACAGTGAATGCTCCCTGATCGATTTTCTTTGCAATAGCACTACAATGGTAAAGACTGTCCATCGGTTCATAGCTCATGGTCTGCTTCTTAGTCACGAGATTCTTTATGAATTTAACATAGCCTGATATTTGTTCTAGCATCTCAACCAAAGGAACATTCACTGTTAGCTGCTTTAGCATGGCCATGAACTTGCTACTTTTGTGTCATCTTCCTTTTTGTATACTCTGTTCGGGAATGGAGGATGTATTTTTGGCATTCTGGTAACTACTGGCTCTCCTTCCTTCTCCTTACCTTTCTCTAACTCATCAACCTACTTCTGATTAGATGGAACCTCATTATTCTCCAGCTTCTCAGACTCAACTGGATGTTCTTCTTCTGCTTCCACCTCCAAATCCACCACATCATCTACAATAGGTTTGCCCACAGAAGGTCTATGTAATACTTTACCACTTTTCGTGGTGATAGCCATGCAAGAATTATTATTCCTCGGATTTCGCATAGTATCACTCAACAATGTTCTGCTCTTTCTCTAATTAAACATCGCCGATAGTTGATTTATTTGTTGCGCTAGTTATTTAATAGAAGTTGAATGTGAATCAAATAATTGACTCATAGATGAAAGATCACTCTTCATTTTTCTCACTCAAGCGTCTGTGGACTCTACCTCTTTCAACAACTTGGTGATGTTTTGGTTTTTGACAAAATATTTTACATCTTTTTCAAGGGATAATTATGCATTTTCAAGCAATTGATGTTGTATTTAATACTGGATTTTGGTGTCTTCTGGTCAAAGAGTTAGCTGTAGAATTTAATACTGGATTTTGGTGTCTTCTGGTCAAAGAGTTAGTTGTAGAAGAAACTTGAAAAAGTAGCAAAAAAAGGACACTGACGGTCGAACTGGCGGACTGTCAGATATGCAACGGTCCGTCAGGGTTAAACAAAAAGGAAAAATTAAGTGATCCCTGTGATAGTCCAAGTGACGGCCCGCCAGATCTCTGACAGACCTCCAACTTGGCCGTTAGGCTTAAACAGAGAATGGACTTTCAGAGGATCAAGTGACGGTCCATGAGATTAACTGCCAGGATAGCGATGGTCCACCAATCTTACTGTCACCACTTAACCCAAATATAGCCATTTGGGACCTTCAGCGATGGTCTATGTGATGGACTGTTAGGCTTCTAATGGGCTGTCAACGTGTTCGTCAGCATCAACGCGGCTTTAATGAATTCAAATTTTAAATTTTCTGTACTTGGGAACGTATAAATACCCAGTTTAGGTTTTATTTAGGTATCTTTTATCATATTTTCCTGCTAGAAACCTTATTCTACGTATTATTCTCTGGAATTTAAGCAAGAATTATGGATCTAGTTATCTTTATTCAGATTCTCATTGAAGATTCAAGAACAATTATTGTAACCTTTGTAAGTAATTCTTTGAGTCCATTTATGAAAAACACAATGATTTCCTCTTTTTCTTCTCTTGAGATGTGTGGCTAAATTCCCATAACTAGGGCTATGGGAGCATTGACGTGAATAACTAATTAGGGTTGTGAGAATGCTTAATTTCCATATGTAATTGAGATTGTATAAACCCTTCTTCACATTAATGACCCTTCTTGGTTGCAAACTTGAAGAGTAAGCCCAAGAACATTACTTGTCTGAGAAGAAAGTATGTGATGGGAAAAGAAGGAGTTTAAATAAAGTCTAAAGGCCTTAACCTTTGGGTTATGAGTTGATGCCTTAACAAGGATTGACTTATATGAGAGATTAATTGAATAAATTCATATACTCTTGAATTCGAAAGAATTAAAGGGTAAACTACCTATTTAGGTTGAAAAACAAATGGGTAAACTTTAGAATTCAATAAATCTTGCAATTGAAGTTGTAAATTGGGAATTTAAGAGAATTCACAACCCCATCTGTTTGAACATCTTGGTGAACATAACTCTAGTTTGTTTGATCTCATTGAACTAGTACTTGCAATAAAATTCACTAGCTGGAGGAATGCTACTTGTTATAACCATTTACACTATTGCAAATTCAAAACCCCCTTAATTAGGAACCTTCAATCAATAGTCTGTTAATAGCCATAACACTTAGTTTGCACAGTATTCCCTATGGGATTTTACCCCAACCTAGTTAGGTTCTATATTTGACAGCGACCGCTTATACTTTCTAACAAAAATTGTAATTTGGTCGTATTAAATTTTGGCGCCATTGTCGGGGAATACGATTATCAATTAAGTTTGTGATTGTTAATTGACCTTTGGTCAAGTTTCCCAAATTTTACCTTTATTTGTTCTTTTTGGTTCATTTACAGGCTCATTGTTGTTTATGCCACACACCAGAAGTTCAGAAGAACCGCTATTACCTTTCAATCCTGAACCACATCTAATTGGTAGAATGGAAGAACAATAAGAAGCTGATAGACTAGCCGCTTTGGCTAGAGTACAGATTAACCGATAGAATGATGGTCAACCAGCTCGTGACCCTAATCCTGATAAAGAGGATTTAGGGGATGATGATCTAATTAACTCAGCGAACAGGAGGTGTACGGAGAATGTAGAGGTACCTACAAACAAAAATATGGTAGTTATAGGCAGAGCAAACCGCCAAGCTGTTGTGCAGTTTGTACTTGATGAGGATGATGGCATAGATTTAGATGAGCCTGGTGAAATTGGAGCAATCATCCCACCACCATTATCTTCTGGGGTGAAGTTTAATATCACTAGCCCCATGATACAATTGCTCAATCTTAAGGGGTTGTTTGAATGACTTTTGGGAGATGACCCAAACATGCCTTTAGTGAATTTCATCAATATTTGCAAGTCCTTT
>NW_025839117.1:0-3091 GCF_002878395.1 Capsicum annuum | reverse complement strand
TTTTGAACTCATATATATGTATATATACACATATTCCCGTCCATAATATAGTAGGAAATGACCAAAATGCCTTTAAAATTTAAATAATGTCAAATCTGTCCTTTGGTGGACTGTTTTGATAAGCTAAAGTAGATCGACCATAACTCTTTGCTCTGATATCGGATTTGGGTGAAATTGGTATCGTTGGAAGGATAATTCAAAATTCTTTCATTTCATATAAAGTAGGACACCCAGTTCATCCTGTGCAAGGAGTTATGATCGTTTGAAGTTGACCCTAAAAATCTGTTTTGATAGGATGAAGTAAAATAAGTATAACTCCTTACTCAGACGTTGGATTTGGATGAAACAAATTGCATTGGAAATAAGACTCAAAGTTATTTACTTTCATAGGTTGCAGATCTCCCAGTTCATTATATTAAGGGATTTATGATCATTCGAAGTTGACTTAAAAATTCGGCTGGCCTCAGTAGTTTGTGTGCAGGAAATTTTCCTGCACATTTACTATTCCCAAATATCCCGGCCACCATTTATAGTTTTAAACGTGCTTGATTATATCCGAAACCTATCTATTTTTGGAAATCTTTATATCGTTGGAAAGCTTATTCAATAACCTTCGCATGGAACCATCGACGGGCAAATTCCGGTATAAATAAAATAACAAAAATTAATTCCATATAAATAAGATCAATACACGTACTTGAATACGCCAATACAAGTACTTGAATACGGGGTGTTACATCCTTCCCCCCTTTAGGACATTCGTCCTCGAATGTTAGTGTAGTTATCCAACCGAAACAAGTTCAAATCCATCATTAATATTCACATCATCACATAAATACTATACATATATAAAAAAAAACTTACTTGTTAATGTTCTAATTTTCTTGAACTTCCTCTTCATCTTTGAACAAATGAAGGTACTTAGATTTCATTGCTTCCTCAGCTTCCCATGTAATCTCTTCCCTTTGACGATTTCTCCAACGTATTTTCACAGATGTTATCTGTTTATTTCTCATCTTCTTAACTTGGCGATCTAGAATAGAAATAGGCACTTTCTCATAGGTAAGATATTTTGCAACTTGCACATCCTCAGTACAAGTGATATGTGATGGATCTCCGATGCACTTTCGAAGCATTGACACATGAAATACCGAATGTACTGATGAGAGCTCTTGGGGTAGCTCTAATTCATATGCAACTTGTCCAAACCTTTGAGTGATCTTATACGGGCCTATATAACATGGACTCAGCTTTTCTTTCTTGCCAAATCTCACTACCCCTTTCATTGGTGATACCTTCAAAAATACCCAATCACCTATAGAAAACTCTAGCCCTCTCCTTCTACTATCTGTATATGACTTGTGTCGACTTTGGGTTATTTTCAGTCATTGCTGAATTACTTTAACCTTCTCTATGGCTTGATAAATAAGATCTGGTCCGAACAAAAGAGTTTCACCCACTTTGAACCATCCTATTGGTGATTTATACTCCCTTCCATATAAAGCTTCATATGGTGCCATTTTGATACTTGAATGATAGCTATTATTGTAGGCAAACTCAATAAGAGGTAAATGATCATCCCAGTTGCCCTTAAAATCTATTACACAAGCTCGTAGCATATCTTTAAGTGTTTGGATGGTACGTTCTGCTTGTCAATTTGTTTGAGGGTGAAAAGCTGTACTCAACTTCACTTGTGTTCCCAAATACCTCTAAAAAGACTTCCAAAAGTTTGCGGTAAATTGGGTTCCCCGATCTGATATAATAGAAATTGGCACTCCATGTAATCGGACTATCTCTTTAATGTACAGCTTCACATACTCTTCAACTGTGTAAGTGGTCCTAACTGGTAGGAAATGTGCGGATTTTGTAAGCCTATCAACAATCTCCCATATAGAATCGAACTTTCAAGATGTACGAAGCAAACCAATAATGAAATCCATGTTGATCATGCCCTACTTCCAGCTTGGAAGGTCAATGCATTGCATATAACCTTCGGGTTTTTGGTGCTCAACTTTAACTCTTTGACAATTTAGACATTCAGCTACAAATTTTGCAATGCTCTTTTTCATGCCATTCCACCAATACATATCTTTCAAATCTTGATACATTTTGGTTGATCCTGGATGAATGAAATACCTTGAATAATGTGCCTCTGTCATAATCTTCTTTCTTAGCCTATCTATATCCGGCACACACAATCGGTTTTGGCACTGAAGTACTCCTTCTCGCGTAAGCTCAAATGCCTTGGTCGCACCACTCTGAATGTTCTCCTTAAGCTGTAATAAAATAGGATCTGCATATTGCTTCTCTTTCACTTCAGCTACTAATAAAGATCTCGCAGCATTATGTACGATAAGCTCTTTATCCGGAGTTTCAAGAAGGAGAACTCCCAAACTAACTAACCGGTGAAGATCTTTAATCATCCCTTGCCTTTCTATAGGCGCCATCATAGCCTTACGACTTAACGCATCAGCTACCACATTTGCTTTCCCTGGATGGTACAAGATATCAACATCGTAGTTCTTTAATAGTTCAAGCTATCTCTGCTGCCTTAAATTTAGATCCTTCTGATTAAAAATATATTGCAAGCTCTTATGGTCAGTATATATATAAACATAAACCCCATATAAGTAGTGGCGCCATATCTTTAAAGAAAAAATAACTGCTACCAGCTCAAGATCGTGTGTAGGATAATTTTTCTCATGTGGCCGCAATTGTCTAGAAGCATATGCTATTACCTTACCATGCTGCATCAATACACATCCTAAACCAATTCTGGAAGCATCACAATAAACTGCATACCCTTCGGTGCCTTCTGGAAGTACCAACAGGGGTGTAGAAATCAACTTGTTCTTTAAATTTGAAAACTTTTCTCACAGGCAACATTCCATTGGAATTTGGATGCTTTATGGGTGAGCTTAGTTAAGGGTGCTGAAATGGAAGAAAAGCCTTCAACAAACCTTCTATAATAACTGGCCAACCCGAGAAAACTACGAATCTCCGTAGGCTTTATGGGCCTTGGCCAGTTCTTCACAGCTTCTATCTTTTGAGCATCAACCTTTATCCCTTCACTAGATACAATATGACCCAA
>NW_025839116.1:0-2094 GCF_002878395.1 Capsicum annuum | reverse complement strand
AGGAGATGTCAGATGACATAATCATGTCAATAGTGCCTCAAGATCTGGCCACTTTAATGATATTATGAAAGTTTAGTTTTATAATAATATTGAGATAATTGAGATTGTTTTGCTACTAACGAATTTTCTGTAAGTTTTCGAGTCTCTAACTAATTTAGATTATCAACACGAGATTCTGCCAAATTAGGTGAGATTATAAATCTAAAGGTAATTTCTTATGTTATCTGTCTTTTGCTATTAATAATATAATTATTGTTGGATTTGAGAAAAATAATTGGTTTGGAACCATTTATATTTTGAATTTATTTTTCAAGAACAATATTATCAAAAGAGATAATAATATGTTGGGTTCAAGTTCCATCGATTTATGTCTAAAATGCCTTTATATGGATAAGACGTTGAGTTTGAATCTCAATGCACCATATTGATACATTATGATGGCTAAGACAAAATAATGGGTATTTGATGAAAAGTAATGAAATTCGACCCATTGAATATGCTACATTCCATGAAGTGAATGTGGTAGCAATATATGATAAGTCTGAAATATGACAACTTACTTCATTCTTGAGGTGTATGTGGTAGTAGTGCATAATATGTCTGAAAGAAGACTAGTGATTGAATGCACGAATATACGCGTGAAGGGACAATATGATAATGATCATCAAAAGTGATGATATTTTCACACGCTTATATGATTATAAGATATGCTAGAGAAAAATTCTCTACATTATATGTATGCGCCGATTTGCTTCTGAAGTAGCAAAATCTTGAAAGAGGTTATAAGCTATCATAATTTGATAGACTTAAGACACGATTATATTTCATTCCTGGGGAATGAAAAACTTATTAATGCAAACGTGCACTTGATTGTGATTGTATCACAACTCACCTCCGAAAGAGGTTGAATAATTTTGAAATCTACTTCTGAAGTAGTAAATCTGAAATTTATTCATGTAATAGTAATCTGAAATTTACTAAAGAAAAAGTACATGTCATGGTAAACTTGGAGTTTACTGCAATAAAAGTTCATAAATTGATATGAACGATTGTGACATCTCGAAGATGTGCATGAATTGAAGAACTAGAAGTTTTTTCAAGAATTGTTTATTTCGTTTGTTCTCATGACAAGTTAGTTGAACCAACTAATATTGGATTTGGATCCCTTCAAATCTGAAAATTATAAAAGGTGAATAAGGGCCCGTTCACCTATCATATGATATGTTAAAAAGATGCATCAATAAGATGATCACATGTACATTCATGGTCAACCTACGTTTGACATCCATAAAGTTACTTGTTCAATATATATTGAGCATAATTTTCAGATTGTGTAATCAAGATAATTTATCTTGATGATGATGGTTTAGCATTGAATATCGTCGATAAATATCTAAACCATTGTTAATGAGAACAAAACTTAATGTATTGGTCTGAAATATGATATATTGCAATAACATTTGTATGCATTAGACCAATAAATTGAGATTATTTCTTCCCTCTCAATTGGTTCAAGGTTGGGAACAATTATTCCATCTAAGAATTTTGATGTGTGGTATACGATTAATGAATATACCATAATGCACAACGATGGATTTCTCAAAGAAGTAGAGGATGTATGTTAGTTTTCCTAACATAAGGGGGAGATTATAAGCACATGAAATATGTTAGGAATTATCACCATATCCTCATCTAAAAGATAATTCAAGTCAAATGCTGAAAGCATCTCATATTAAGCGCAAGTGCTCTTATTTTGTGTTCCTAAAGGACAAAGTCTATGTATGCGTGAAATGTGGTAGACTAATCGGTTCCAAATGAAATATTCCTTGAAAAATAAGGAGCAAATAATCATAATGATAAGGCAATGAGCTCTTGAAGAGCCTATGACATACCACTTCATGAAACCTTATGAGAGGTTTATGTACCTGAAAATAATGAAGTGATGAGATCTCAAAATGTTATGTCGCATTGTGAATCAATACAAAATGATATATCATCAATATCTTTGACACAATATTGGCTCAATATTGTGAAAGATTATGAGGATCTGAATTCTACGTTTATTTAAGCATGCTGACGTAGAAACATTTATCA
>NW_025839115.1:0-2125 GCF_002878395.1 Capsicum annuum | reverse complement strand
GTAAAGTGATCATATTTTGTTATATGCATGATTGAAGGAAATATTTTTAAAATAACAATTTTATGAAAAATGGATAATTATTTATCTGATGAAATGGTAGATAAATTTAAAATACTCATTTTATATGTACTTAAGGATGTAGAAATAGTAGATACAAGAAAAATCATATTGAAAAAAATATTTGATGGATATTTTATGACTAGAATTAATTATATACCACACCTACCAAACTACTCTTATAAATACTTACATACCAAACCAACACACTAACTATGATAAATTATGTATATTTAGAATCTTGGAAAATAGATATAAAATATATACAATTTCTTAGTGAAAATATAGAAGAATTAATGAGATTAAAACAAACAACTAAAAAAATATTATAATAAAGCATTTAACCAATTTTAAATGATAGATAATCTTAAAATATTAATCTTATATATACTTAGAGATATAGAAATTATAGATATTAAGACAATAATATTAGAAAAAGTATTAGACTATGAAATTGAAACTATAAATTGGATAGAACAGTTATACCTGAATAATTACCCAGATGGATATTATTCAAATTAAGAAATGTTAGAATATATTAGAAAAACTAGAGAAAATCAAGATAATCTAAATGAAGAAATTAATTATAGAAACCAACAACAACAACAAAATTAATTATAGAAACCGAATTAGAAAAATAATGGAGAATCTAAAAGAAAAATTAATATGGCTAGAAAAAACCCTAGAAAATTTAGGAAAAAGTACATGTGATAGTTTATATAATTTAAAAAACTTGCTACGAAAAGAACAACACAGGATAATAAATAGCATTGAAAATCTAGAATTAGATATACATTACAGTACAATTAGGATAAATTATTATACAGAAATTTGTAAATCTACAATTACTACAGGATAAAATGATAGACTATGAATATTTAAAAAATTGGAGAGAAAATATGAAAGAAATAATATTATTAGAAAAACTTATGAAAGACTATCTAATTGGATATTTTGAAACAAAAGATATAGAATATTTAGAATACCTTCAAAATAATATAGAATAGTTACAAAAACTAAGAGAAAAAAATAAAGAATACTATAGTAAAGCATTTAACCAATTACCATATAATCACCCCCCCAAGATATGAATATCGATAAAATTAACATAAATAAACTCAAAATAAAAATGATAATAAAAATATTTAGAGAAGTTAAGAAGTATCCACGCACAAATAAGAATAGATAAGAATAGATCCATTGTATTTATAATAGATCTATTATATGTCATAGTTTTTGCATTTAGATTTCTATAATCAATAACCATTCTATTTTTTTCTCTTTTTTGTTCACTATGTTTATTTACTATAAATACTGGACTATTGTGTTTACTATTACTTTTTTATATATATTGTTTTTCTAATAATTCATCTATATACATTTTAAATTCTTTTAAATCGTCAAAATTATACGTTAATGGTTTTTGAGTTATTATTCTATTTTTATGTATTAATTCAATTTTTATAATAGTTTTATGTAAGGAATTAATATTATTAGAAAAACTTATGAAAGACAATCTAATTGGATATTTTGAAACAAAAGATATAGAATATTTAGAATACCTTCAAAATAATATAGAAGAATTACAAAAATTAAGAAAAAAAATAAAGAATACTATAGTAAAACATTTAATCAATTACCATATAATCACCCCCCAAGATATGAATATTGATAAAAGTAACATAAATAAACTCAAAATAAAAATAAAAATAAAAATATTTAGAGAAGTTAAGAAATATCCATGCACAAATAAGAATAGATAAGAATAGATCCATTGTATTTATAATAGATCTATTTTACCACACAAGTTATTCGCACCCCCCACACAATTGGTATCAAAGCCTATACTGTTTAAAGTTACAGAAGTAGTATATATTTGGATTTATTTGATTAATTTATTATTTGATTAATTTATTAATTATGAATTATTTGATAAAACTAGATTTAGATATTCCCCAAAATATTATTTAGACAAATAACGTACAAAAATTATCAAAATATAAAGAATTAAAGCAAATAATATCTGAAAAATGTAAAGAATTAAAAATAAGGATAGAAAGACTACAAT
>NW_025839114.1:0-2169 GCF_002878395.1 Capsicum annuum | reverse complement strand
TGTATATAACAAGTTTATTGTACGAACAGATAATACACAGGTACGTTGGTGGATAACAAAGAAAATACAAAATTCAGTTACAATAAAAGAGATTCGAAGACTAGTCTTGAATATATTAAATTTCACATTTACAATTGAAGTAATTAGTACTAACAAAAATGTTATTGCAGATTACATATCAAGACAACGATACAAGACTGATATAATAGAAGAATATACTCTAGAAAAGATATTCAACACCCTAACTACACTTTCAATGAAAGTGGACAGTATGGGTAATGAAATAGAAAAGTTAAAGACTAATGAAGTTAAACTGAAGTCTGAAGCTACAAATCAGCTAACTCAGCAGTGTGCAGAGCTATGTCGATCGAAAGACTTTAAAATTCTAGAGCTAGAAGAAGACGTTAGGATTCTCCATAAAACCCATAACCTTTATCAATCTACTTCTGCAGGTACAAGCAAAAGAGTTAGGACAAACACAAATATGAACCTAAACCGGCTATTTGATAAACTATTTATTACAAATACACCAAAAGATCCTATGTTCATACCCCCACAAATTACCACATACCGAGATAGTTTAAACTAAGATAAAAAGACCTACAACTATATAGCCCGAACATACATAAAAAATATTTATAAAATACAAACCTTCTTAAATACCAACCCCAGAGCTATAAAAATTCAAGAACCACATACGAATTACATAACCCAGAAGCTAACCGGATACAATAAGCTAATTGCTTTACCCAAAACCAAACCAAGTCTAGTTAAAACCTGTTACGAATATGGACTACTTAGTACCATATATACCCAAGATGGAAATGAAATATCCACTATACCAGAAATATATGAGTCATTTAATATTTTTAAAAGAATAACCAAAGGTAACCTATTTTTTTATAAAATTTTACACAACACTAGCAAAGATATTGTATGATGAAGTTAAATCACCTACAAGTTGTAAAAATAGGAATGACCCGAGATATGATTATACCAGAAGATATTACTCAACAATCAGAAATACCTAGAATTGAGATACCAAATTTTTATGCAAATAAGAGAATTATTGGACTATCCAGGATTCTTCAAGAGTTAGCAAACACTTATCGCAATAGAAATCCCATATGGATTTATTATTCAAGAGTTAATGTAATAGTATACTCAAATTCAAAGAAACTATGAGAAGCAAATATGGAAGACGTGAGGCAATGGATCTTGACGTTACTCAATCCAGAGAAAAAACCTATCGCCAGAGCCATTAGAGAAAAATTTATTTCGGAAGAATTATTAACCAGATATTGCAAGTTAATTGGACATAAATATCCAGACCATCAATGTTCAAAATATAATGGAGAAGATAATATTATCCCTGAAGTTCAACTGGAATAGAAGAAGATAAAAGCGATAGCTGAAAGATGCAAGATATGAAGCAATAATGGAGATACAGAGCAATAAAAAGAAGATAACTACGGATAAAGAAAGAAGACAAAAAAAGTAATTCAAGTTATTAAAGGAGAAAAAGTCATATGAAAGATTTAAAATAGCTATATAGCTTTACGTAAATTATCATGTAAGTAGCCTCAGGCTTTTTAACCTTTCTTAGTCTTTTTTGGCAAGTAGTGCCATTATTAGATTAGACATTAGCTTTAGGACTTTGCAGAAACATTTTTTTTTTACTTTTGTAAAGTAGCTGACAGATGTAAAGAAAAACAGTGTACGCGTTTTCATTTCTAAGAATATAAATAAACGAGCACTTGCTTAGATGAAGGTAAGCCTTCCTGCATTGAAGCACAAAATCTCTTGTCCATGACAAATATTTTGTTTATTTATTAAAAAAAAGGTATATTTTAATGGAAAAATCTATGGAGGAACAAAGCTTAGAATTACCAAACCTACCAGAACAGGTATATTCATTTACTATTATGAATAGCTAAATTCAGAAATTCCTAACAATCATGATATGATAAAATAAGTTCATGTTAGTTGCTTTATAGTAGAATTATTTGAAAAATAGCATGTTAAGAAGTTTATTAGCAATGTGGAAAAGAAGAAAAATTCCTAAGAACTATGCCATCCTAAAGGTGAAACCGGTGAGGCAAGAAAGCCGTGATAGGAGAGTAACCAGAGTAGAGGCGCTGTTTAAGGAAAAAGTATCCAGATTACCAT
>NW_025839113.1:0-4173 GCF_002878395.1 Capsicum annuum | reverse complement strand
GATACAAGGTGGCCATGTTAAAAATCTCAATTCATATGCAATTCTTTTTCTTTGAAACAAGAACATAGTTATATCAAAAAATTCCCTCTCATAATCTCTAAATCATGGTCAAAATACTATGGTGTTAAGGAAACTATCTCCAAATCATAAATCATGCATTTCAAATTATTCTCAATAAGATCATAAATTCAATTTCATCACAAGAGAGGGATTTCATAATTTGTGTTCTCAGACAATCTTCAATATCAATTTTTCTTGCATATACATACATGTGTAAATCAATTTAAGGGGAAAAGGCCTAAAGACCAAATCACAATATAATTAAACTTCCATCAAACATAATAAAATCATGTATTTCAAAACCTCTTTCTAAATTCATGCTTGATAATCTTTAAATCATGTTCTATTGTTTACAACCCCATGTAGTTTTTAAGATAAACCTCATGAACCTCTATTTTGGAAAATAATGGATTATTGTTAAAGCTTACCAATTGGGGATTCCCAATCTCTAATTATCTTATAAAACTCATGGTTGAATCTTGAGTTATTTGGGATTTTTGTTTGAAACCCTTGGGAGTGTTCTTGAGTATTTTGGGTCAATTCTAATGGATTTTGGTGTAATTGGGATTAAATCCCATGTTTAAGATGTTAAAAGGGTTGGGGAAAGTACTAAATTACCCCAAAGGAAACAAACAGAGTCGCAGTTGTCCCTCAGTTGACAGACTAAAGTAAATGGGCCATAACCTATTACTCAGATTTTTGATTTGGATGAAACCAATTGCATTGGAAACAAGAATCAAAGATATTTCATTTGATATTATAACAGTTCTCCCAGTTTATTATATACTAGAAGTTATGATTATTGGAAGTTGACCCTGAAATTGGGGCCTGAAATGCACCCGAAATGCGGGAGCATTTCAAACCAGTGAGTTATGCCACTGAAATGCACCCAAGATGCACTTGGAATGTTCCCAAGACATACTATTTACTTTTCCGAACGTATATCAACAAAAGAAATCAAGAAACGGAGGTCGGGAAGGTCGAAAATAAAATCCCCAAACTTTGGAAACTCAAATGATTCTAAGTCCCTTTTTCCACTTAGAAAAATTTCTACTCTTTTCAATTCTATGAGCATACTAATAGGAGCTAACACGTAGAGGATTCTTGTGGGGTGTTACAATGATGATTCAATTTCTAGTTCAAAAATGCGGGGTGTTACATATCGAGTCCTGGGGGTATTTTACTTGAAATATTAGTTGTGTGCCTAGAGTCATGTCATGTTTTCATGATACTCTCAGTTAAGCTATGAATCCTTAGACTTCAGACAGTCTTATGACTTAGGAAATCTCCATGATCTCATGAACTCAGTCAGTTATCATATATATCAGTTGTATTCTGTCAGTCAACAAAATTAAGTAACTCAGTCCATGTTCAGTGTCTATTCAAATAGGAGTAGATATTAGCACCGAGTGAACCCAAGGATGGGAAGTCACCTATTATATGAGGGTGTGATTCCTAGTAGCAATCCTTGTATTCCAGAACTATGTTGCAAACATAGATTGAGACATCATAGCCTTCTATATGAGAGTAGATGAGGTGTCTTAACCTGTTATATGAGGGTTACCACCATTCTCACTAGAGTTACCTATTATATGAAGGTTACTCACATATTGTCCTTACCAGTGGTGCGGTATTGACACCCTTCCAATCAGGGCATAGATTGGACCTTAATTTAGCTATTATAGCACATGTCAGTTAAATAAATACCTCCCACAGTTTTAGTATCAATCTCATTAAAATAACTAAGATAGTTCTTCAGATTTTAGGACTATTAGATACAGTCAACTTAGTTTAGTACGGAACTCAGATAGTTCCATCAGATTCAGGACTGTTAGATATAGTCACTCATGTTATCAATTATTAGATTATATTAGTTATCAGTATGTCATGTTATCAGTATTCAGATTTAGAAATTACATACTCACGGTATTAGTGTAAGTTGTTATGTTTCATGCATGTATTCGCACGCTCATGATAGTCAGGCAGTTATTATTATTGTTCATGAATATAAACCCCATACATTTATCCTACCTCACATGCATACCAGTATATTCAAAGTACTGACGCATTCACGCTATGGTGTCTTATACCATAGGTTCAAAGACATAAGCTCCAGAGCATCAATAGATTCCAGATGTCAGCCATCAGAGTTAGAAGTGAGTCCTCATCTTTTGAGGACATGATTATTTATTCATTATCTTATTGATTTCTTTATTAGTTGGAGTTAGTTGGGGACATGTCCCATCAACTCCTCATTCAGACAATATCAGTTAGTTAGAGGCTTTCTAGTCTATTATGTTCAGACAGTTATTTTAGTTTTATTTTGGGTATCTCTTACCCCTACTAGATGTTATGACTTACCAGCTATGTTCAGTTTGAACCGTATGGCCTTATAGTTCATGTTTCTACATTATTTAGTATTTTATGCAGTATACTGGTACAGATATCAGTCATGGATTAGCTTGTGGTCCTTTGGGGTCATGAGTACCGTGTAGAGTTTTGGGTACCAGATTCGGGGCATTACAAATCTGTTTCTCAGAGTCACTTCCTTTCTTCAGGTTAGTCTTAACACAGGATTCATCAAAAACTACATGCGTGATTTCTTCAACAAATTTGTTCTGATGTTTAGAACCCTATAAGCCTTACTATTTAGTGAATAACCTAAGAAGATTTTCTCATTACTTTTAGCATCAAAGTAACATAGGTATGGTCATGCACCTATTTATGATATATGTTGCAGTACTTATTGCCTCAGCCCAAAGGTATTTTGTAATATCTGCGGCAAGCATCATTGTTCTAGCCATATCTTCCAATGTTCTATTCATTCTTTCCACCACTTTATTTTTTGTGGTGTTATAGGAGAAGAGAAGTTATGATCTATATCATTTGCTAAAAAAAATTCTAAGAACTTGACATTCTCAAATTCTACACCATGGTGAGATCTTATGGAAACTAAGGAAGTGCCCAATTTCTTTTCAATTTTCTTGATAAAAATTTCAAAAACATCAAAAACATCTTCTTTATAGGCTAGAAACAAAGTCAAGCTGAACCTGGAGTAATCATCAACAATTACAAAAACATACCTTTTTTCACCTCTACTTTGGAGTCTCATTGGTCCACATAAGTTCATGTGAATAAATTCAAGACACTTGGTTGTGCTAAATGGTTCTTTGAATTAAAATAAGATCTTACCTGTGTTCCGCTTACACAAGAACTACATAACTTTTCCTCTTTAAACTTAGTCTTGGGTAAGCCCAATACCATATCTTTGGAGGAAAGTATGTTTAGTTGTTTCAAACTTGCACGTCCAAGTCTTCTGTGACAAAGGAGGGGGTCACTTTCTATTGCACTTAGACAAGTCAACTCTAGTCCTGGCATTGCCATTATGTCAGATTTGTAAATATTTTTGTTTCTTATAGTAAGTACAGTTTTCTTGGTGTCCATCATCTTGACTCTGACCTCTGCAGAAGTGAAAACAACTTTATTACCTTTATCACATAGTTGTGAAATGCCCAGCAGGTTGCACTTCAATCATTCTACAATATAGAAATCTTCCAAAGCTCTTGACTCAGATGAGCCAATTTTTCCAACTCCAGTAATGATTCCCTTTTTGCCATCACCAAAAGAAACTCCCCCTTCATTGATTTTTGAAAGTAAAAGGAGCTATTTCTTATCACCAGTCATGTGTCTTGAGCAAGCACTGTCCAAGTACCAATGCCTTTTTCTTCCTTTCACCTTTTTCTACAAGAAATCAATGGTTAGACTTAGGAACCTAGCCAAGCTTAGGTCATATTTTGTTAGTAAAATGATGAATTAAATTTCTTATAATCCATGCAAGCAACATGTAATATGACATATTTCTATGATCAGTATTAGTACCTATTTTCTTAGTTTGAGAGAATTTATTTTCTAGATTCTGGCTTCTAAATATGCTTTTGGCAGCCACTGGACATTCAGTGGTTGGATATCCAAGATTATCACAAATATAACACAGTTCTTGAGGATTATCAGCCTTTTTGTAAAAACCTAAACCTTCTTTTTCACTGTGATTTCTTTCACTCAACTAGTGAACAATTCTTGAAGAATTTGTCCACCTGTTTGCTCTTTCAAGAT
>NW_025839112.1:0-1624 GCF_002878395.1 Capsicum annuum | reverse complement strand
TTAGGTCACCATGGATTGATCGACCAAGTCAACATATTTTAACCACGTTCGATTCTTATACACTTTTAAGAAGCTAGCGCGTGGTTATGTTGAGGAGGTGGTTCGTTTAAATGGGGTAGTTGTGTCTATTATTTTAGATCAGGGCTCTTAATTCACTTCTAACTTTTGTAGGACATTTCAGGAGGAGTTGGGTACCCTGGTTGATCTTAGCACTACATTTTACCCCCAGATTGATGAGCAGTTAGAGTGGACTATCCAGGTCTTAGAGGAAATTCTCCACACTTGTATGTAGGATTTTGGGGGTCTATAGGACCAATTTCTACCTTTCGTAGAGTTTATGTATAATAATAGCTTCTATTCCAGCATCCAGATAGCCTTATTTGAGGTGTTCTATGTTAGGTGATGTCAATCTCCTATTGGTTGGTTTGAGACTTTTGAGGCTAGGACTCATAGCAACATTTTGCTTTGGGAGTCTTTGGATCACGTTCAGGTGATTCTAGATAGGCTAAGCAGCTTAGAGTTGGCAGAGAAGTTATGATGATCGTAGACATCATCCATTGAGATTCAAAGATGGGGATATGGTTTTTCTACGAGTATCGCCCATGAAGGGTGTGATGAGGTTTGAGAGAAGGGTCAAGAACATCCTAGGTAATTGGACTCTTTGAGATCCTGCAGCCATTTGGGGAGGTAGAATGTTGGTTGGCATTGCCTCTTGCCTTTTTCAGCGATCCAGCTGGTGTTTCATGTGTCTATGTTGCAGAAGTACATTCCAGATGAGCCACACATGCTTCGGTAGAACTCGATTCAGTTAGATGAAAAGTTGGTATTTGTCAATGAGCTATTATCCATTTTGGCTAGAGATATCAAACAGTTATGCTCCATGGACATTCTAGTAGTTACGGTTTAGTAGAATTGCCATCCAGTTGAGGAGGCTACTTGATAGATAAGTGTGATATGCGGACCTAATATCCCTACCCGTTTTAGCCTTTAGGTATTTCCTTATCCTTTATATTCGCAGATGAAACTCATTTTAGTAGTGGATGTTGTAATGACCATTATGGCCATTTCCCTAGTTTTCGTACGTTTTTGCATTTTTGGCATCTCAAACTTTCCTATAACTGCGCCAAGTTATTTATGACTTATTGAGACTGATAATTCAGTTTTTGAGCAGTTCATTTGAGAATTTTATTAATACCAAACATGTTGTGAAATATTTAAATTAAATAAAAATTTGGTAAGACGGTATAGTCAATTACCTTTCTAAAATATTTTTGATGTTTATAAAATTATTTAATTATGATATATCTATACTACCTTAAAATGGTTTTTATAACCTATTAATATTTAAGGAGAGGTAGTGAATCTTGATATGTTAAAATATTATTGTTATGTAATAGAGGTTTTATTAGATATAATTTTATATTAATTATGTTATATTCAAAATATGATATTTATTTTACCAAGAACCTATGCAATATCTGAATATACATATATTGAGTTAAGTAAAAGTGGGTGGTGACAACTTGACAAAGAAATCTAATGTACTGGTAAATGAAACTTGTTTAGAAACCAACATCGACAAAGAAACCCCTATTCCATATTATTATCATCATTATCCACGCAT
>NW_025839111.1:0-1666 GCF_002878395.1 Capsicum annuum | reverse complement strand
ATTGTAGGAAGCTCATACTTAATGGAACCCATTCCCAGTAGTAGTTATAAGAAAAATTTGAAGAGGTGGCTTTTCATTGACAAAAAGGTTAGTTTAAACAGTCGCTACTTCTAAACATCCACTACTATAAAATGTCTAGTTAACAAAACTATTGGTAACTATTTAATTTTTTCATTTCGCTTCTAACTCCTTCAGATAATATCCTGCTCTCTTTTAAGTTGAACTTTTCCTTATTGTTTTGTAGATACTTTAGCTATATTCTACTTCTGAATTTTCATGTTAAATTAATATTTTTTTGGTGTTCACTTACTTTAGTGTAGTTGAACGTGTGGATCAAAAATATTGCAACACCATAGAGAGAAATTTAGAACAAAAACTGATATTTGTTATTGATGATTCTTTATTCCACAGATTCCCTATTTATCTAAAAATGGAATACACTATGAATACAATTGTAACTACTTTTAACTGATTTGAGAATGAACAGTGACAGTAAAAACTGTCTAACTAATTGGCAGTTATAACTACTTTCTTGAACTGGTTGATGAGGTGGACTGACTTCTTTTAATCTCTCTTTCCAGCTATTTATGTCTTTCAATCTTTATTTCATGTATCAGCTTCTTGGTGTTAACTACTTAGTATTGTTTCCAGCCACTTCATTGTTAACTTGGCTGACGTGCCTGGAGTTTTGCAATTTCTACTTTCATTTGCACTTGTAAAATGAACGACGATTCTGTAAATGCTATATTTGATCAATATTGGGTTTTAACTGAAACTTAAAATTGATTTTACTTACAAGAATCCGGCACGCTCCCTCCTCCAAGTGAAGATCTTCTCGACATGGTTGGTAGTGGGATGCCAGTTAAGGATTGTCTTCTCAGTGTCCTTGCATTAGATGCCGTTGATGACTTCTCCTCATTTTCGCAACTAAAAGACGGTAATGGGGCTGCTGCTTCAGTCCTTTTCTGTTGGTTCCTATAAATTTTCACAAATAGAACACGATTATGCGTCCATGATAAGGACGGGAAGATAAAAGGAGTATCTCAGGCAACAGAATCACACTATTGAACTTTCGAAAAGCTATAGCTTACATACTTTCTATTAGAACCATTAATCAGTTTCCAATAGTCCGAAGTGATCTTCGTATTTGAGATCCCTTTCCATGAGTACTGCTAGTCAAAGGCTTCTGGAATTCAGATTAAATGGTACGGTTACTTTACATTCCTTCCTTGTTCTCACTTGTAGAGGTTATCAGTGGCTTGGGTGTCTTGGGTAGTTGAAGAGAAGGAATCCTTATTTTGTTAGTTGTTGTTTTCACAACCTGGCTTTGGATGGCAACACTTATTGGACTCCTAGGTGCATTGCAGCTCTTCAAAGCGGAAGTTGGACTCCAAGGAAGCTGCTGGCTTTTAAAACCAGAAATTGGACTCCGAGGAGGCTGTTGGCTTTTAAAACCAGAAGTTGGACTCCAAGGAGCTTGCTGGTATTTGAGACCAGAAGCTGGAGTTTGAGGAGTATCCTGGCTTCTAAAAGCAAAAGGTAGACTCGGAAGAGTCTTCATGAAACTATCATTACCCGCTTGATCATACAATTTTGTGACATCATATCCTTCCTGAAGCTCAGCTGTTGCTTTAGGCTTCTGGAAAGGTGTCCTTGATGCTTCCTT
>NW_025839110.1:0-1206 GCF_002878395.1 Capsicum annuum | reverse complement strand
TTTCCCCTGACTAGGCAAAGTCATTTGATATTATATGTGATGCTAGTAGAGTGGCACTTGGAGTTGTTCTCGGAGAAAAGAAAGAGAAATTGTTTTATCTGATATATTATACAAGCAAGGCCCTAAATGGGGCTCAGAAGAATTATATGGTGACAGAGCAGGAACTTCTAGCAATGTCGTATGCTTTTGAGAAGTTTCGAGCATATTTTATAGGTACCAAGGTACTGGTACACACTGCCCACGTAGCCTTGACGTACCTAATAGCTAAGAAGGATGCTAAACCAAGGTTGATCTGGTAGATATTGCTTCTTCAAGAATTTGACTTCGAGGTCAAGGATCGGAAGGGATATGAGAAATTGGTGGCTGATAACCTATCCATACTCGAAGATGAGTAGGCAATAAAAGATGAGCTTGAAATTGATGATTCCTTTCTGGATGAGAAAGTATTGGCTGTAGTGCTCAAAAGAGTACCTTGGTATGCTAACTTCATGAACTATGTGGTAGGTGAAGTAATTCCAGAGAATCTTTCCTTTCATTAAAGGAAACATTTTCTCCATGATGTGAAACATTATTTCTGGGATGAGCCGTATCTTATTCGGTGATGTGCAGATGATATTATTAGATGGTGTATTCCAAAAGTGGAGATGTTGAGTGTACTAGAAGTGACTCATACTTCCCTAGTTAAAGGTCACCATGCTGGTGATCATACTGCTAAAAAAGTTCTTCAAAGGGACTACAATTGTCCCACTTTGTTCAAGGATGCTTATGAGTTGGCAAAGAGATGTGACCAATGTCAAAGGCAAGGGTCTATCTCAAAGTTCCATGAGATGCCAATGTCCAAGATGTTGGAGGTTCAATTGTTTGATATCTAGGGCATTGACTTTATAGGGCCCTTCATGAGCTCATTTGGGATGAAGTACATACTAGTTGCTGGTGACTATGTGTAAAAATGGGTCGAGGCTATGGCTCTGGTGGATAATGAAGGAAAGCGGGTTATTGCATTTTTAAAGAGAAATATCTTCTCTCACTTTAGGGTACCACATACCATCATACGCTATAAAGGATCACACTTTTTCAACAAGATATTCAGAGCCGCCTTGGTAAAATACGGAATCAAACAACATAAGGTGGTTACTCCATAGCACCCACAGACTAATGTATAGGTGGAGATCTCTAATCAGGAAATCAAAGCTATCATTGCCAAGA
>NW_025839109.1:0-1541 GCF_002878395.1 Capsicum annuum | reverse complement strand
ACTAAAAAACAACATTTTAAACACTTTTTGGAGAGTGTGACACTCTCCCACGCTAGCTGCCATATCATCTACCACGTGTGCCACGTCATCTACCACGTGTGCCACATCATCTGCCACGTCATTTTCAAGCATTTCATTAAATTTCAAGTCATTTTTAAAATGTTCAACAACAACAACAACAAACCCAGTGTATTCCCACATAGTGAGGTCTGGGGAGGGTAAGATGTACGCAGTCCATACCTCTACTTCTAAAGAAGTAGAAAAGCTGTTTTCGATAGACCCCCGGCTCGAGACATGGAATACTAAACAAATTCACAGTAAAGTATGAAATAAGATGGAATAACATAAATACGACACCCACAAGTAATAGTAAACAGAGAAAAGTAAACAGATTTGTAATAAAGCATGAAACAAGGTATCATAACAAGAATAATACCCCCACCAAGTAATTCCCTACATTAGCGACCCAAACTGACCCTAGCCTTCTTCCCTAATTTGCGTCCTCCAGATCTTCCTATCTAGGGTCATGTCCTCAGTGGGCTGTAACTGCTCCATGTCCCGCCTAATCACCTCTCCCCAGTATTTCTTTGGCCTGCCCCTACCCCGCCTAAAACCATCCAAAGCTAGCCTCTCACACCTATAAATCGGGGCATCCATACCCCTCCTCATCACGTGTCCAAACCATCTCAATCGGACTTCCCGCATCTTATTCTCCAATGGAGTCACACCAACCTTCTCCCTGCTAGTCTCATTCCGAACTCTACCCCCTAGTTAGCCCACACATCCAACGCAACATCCGCATTTTTGC
Organism: Capsicum annuum; assembly: GCF_002878395.1. Taxonomy (NCBI): domain Eukaryota; kingdom Viridiplantae; phylum Streptophyta; class Magnoliopsida; order Solanales; family Solanaceae; genus Capsicum; species Capsicum annuum. Next base: position 733 of record NW_025839109.1, on the reverse strand, counting down.
CACCTTCATTTTTTGAATATGGGAGTTCTTAACTGGCCAACACTCCGTCCATACAACATGACCGGACGGACTGCCACCCTGTAGAATTTTCCTTTAAGCTTGGGCGGCACCTTCTTATCACACAACACCCCCGAAGCAAATTTCCACTTCATCCATCCCGCCCTAATACGGTGCGAGACATCCTCGTCAATCTCACCGTTACCCTGAATCACGGACCCGAGATGCTTAAAACAATTCCTCTTACATACCACCTGTGATTCTAACTTCACTACCACCTCATTCTCCAGCCTCACTTCATTAAACTTGCATTCCAAATTAGACAAATTAATTTAATTAAATATGAAAAATTTATAAATTGTAGAAAAATTTGAATAATCATATTTTTATTTTTGCCCATAAATTAAACATCAAATTCATTTCAAATAATTAAAATTCTTCTCCAACTAATTAAATGTTTTAACTATAAATTCATATATACAAACATAATGAATTTTTGATTTTTAAATTTGAATATCCTTAACAAATTCACAAAAACTTTGAGTTTTTTCAAGTTTATTCATTAAATTCACTAATTTTTCAATATCCACTAGCATTCACTTTCAATTTAAATTTAAATTTTAATCCCAAATAAAAAAAACAAATTTAAATTTTAATCCCCTAAAAATATGAAAAAATTTGAATTGAGGAAAAATAAAAATAAAATAAAATAAAATTTAAATTGGGGGGGGGGGGG